>NC_082688.1:65781503-65869509 GCF_949987515.2 Delphinus delphis
TTAATAAATCATCTTAGCTAAAGAGGGTAACAGGGAGTGATGTGAAAATACTCAAACACTTAAAGAAAATATATGCAGAGGAAAAGAGTGCTATTTCAAAGGTGTGTTTGGAGCATTATAATAAGAAGGCATTAAACAAAGGAAAATGTAGCTTGATTAAAAATCCTTAGCAGCACCCAGTAATCTTGAGAAATTATGTCATAAGGAAATGGCCAAGTTTTACTTTTTACTTACCTAGATGAAGGGTGTGTGTGTGTGTGAGAGAGAGAGAGAGAGAGAGAGAGAGAGAGAGAGAGAGAGAGAGAGAGAGAGAGGGAGAGGGAGAGGGAGAGAGAGAGAGAGAGGGAGAGAGAGAGGGAGAGAGAGAAAGGTGAGGTAGGAAGTAGAGGATGGTTGAAGAAATGAGTGAGAGGAATACCCAGAAAGCTTAGGATGGGGTTTATAACATTTCTATTTATGTCACGCATGCCCTTAGTATAATTTATCTGCCTAAGATGTTCCTTCTCCTAACATTCCCTACAAAACTCTGCAGTCTCCCTAGGGGTTAAAAACATATTTTAGAATTCTAAAATGACCCTCCCATCCAGACTGAAAACCTCGTTTGGCACAGCTGGGGAAGTGAACAGGTGTCAAGACGCCGCCTGTGGTTGTTAAATCAGTAGAAACTCTGCCCTCTCCACGCAATCGCTCCCACCACCACGTTGGCTCTCCACCCTGACCAGAAGGAGGGGATCCCAGGCCCCTGTCTTTGTTCACCCAGTGCTCGTCAGGTGTGTTGTAAAATTAACTTTGCCAAGAAGTAATGTTCTCTCTTCTCTTTCTTTAGGTTAGACTCAACGTCACGTTAAGGAGAAATTACATGCTCTTGAATTTACTAACACTGTGATTACTATCTACGATTAACAATTTCCATCAGGCAAAGTTAAGTGTTTCCTTCCTATGGAAAGGTTTTTAAGTTTTAGTACCCTTCTTGTATAAAATAACCTGTCAAATTACCATTTCTGGGACAATAAAAAGACAATATCAAGACCGAAGATCTCTTTGTGGCAAGAATGAATTAGAAGGACAGTGGTAAAAGAACCAAATCTTATCTATACAGAGCTATTTTTAAATAATAAAACAGGAGACAGCATCCTTTTCTATGAAAACAGGGTTATAAAACAGACCCTCTCCATTTCCCCCCAAATCATCTCCTAAATCTTCCTATGGTCACCAAAATTAGCTATCTACTTGCTCTGTATGTGTAATCTACCATATGTATTATTCAGTCCGTCTACAAAATATATTGTTTTGCAAAATGCACTAAGTCTCCTGCATGTACATAACAAAGATGGAAGTTTTATTGAGGAGGGGGATACAGTGAAATAAAGAAAGGAAGTGGGGAGGAGAGAGAGGGGGCCAAGAAGGGAACACTTCTTGGGAAGAGGGACCTGAAAGGTTCTAAAAATGATTAGTGAAAGGGCAGCAACGGGGAGAAAAGAAACTTAATTCCTGTTTGCATTTCTAAATTCTTTAGATGAACCTTTTGAGAAGAAAGGCTAGTAACTAATTCACTGATGAACATGAAGTTATTGTTATCTAAAATATAAAGTCCCCTGTTAGGGTGCTTGCTGAGACTTTACAAATTATTGTATTATTATTCTGTCTAGGTCTGCTTTTTTGTTATTCTCCTCTGGAATAAGATGTGAACTTGGAAATTTTCTAACAGATAGACTCGTAATAGCCAACAAGAGGATTTTATTAGCGTAGAGCAGAGGAAAGAACACAGGCCAGTCCAACAAGCCCATCTGTGGGGTGATCAGATAAGATATTTAACCTTTCTGAGCTTCAGTTTCCTCGTCTGTAAAATAGGAATAATAATATATAGTTCAGAGCCGGCAAAAAGTAGAGAGGCTATATGTTAGGTAACTCTGTGAACATCAAATAAGCATAACTTCCTATTCATAAACTAACAGAAGTTTCAGAGTGTGTTTCTGACAGGGGCAAGTGTTAGATATATTTCAACATTCAACCTTCAAAATTTTTCAAGCACAGGTTGAATTAGATAAACGAACAAGAAATATAGACTAATAAAGTAAAATGCTGCTACAAATTCTCTCTTGTAAGGCTTATTACCCATCATTTTCATGATGACTTCTTTGATTTCTTTAATCACAATTTGCTATTTGACAAACAGCAGAGCCCAGAATCCTGGGATATTAGCAAGAAGGCTCCTTCGAACAAAAAGGCACAGAGGTAACAGCCGTCGTGGCCTAGAGTCACATCAACCTGCGTTCCAGCCCTGAGTCTCCCCATTTCCTAAGCTGTGTGATCTGGGGCAAGAGAACCTCAACGTATTCATCCATAAAATAGAACTAGTAAGAGTGGCCATGATAAAGGTCTAGGCCCTGGGTGGCATAATAAATGCTCTAAGGCTATTTATCTAGGGGGCCCAGAGATATTCAAAGCAACCTGCCCAAGGCAGCAAGCTGGTAATTGAACACAAATCTCCCACCTTTCCAGTCTAAACACAGACTCTTATGCACTGGATTGTCCCCGAAAAGAAGAGAGCTCCACCTCCTCTCCCTCTCACCATCTACACAAAGGGGAAAGGATCACCTTTGTCATCTGACAAGAGTCCACTCCTAGCCTTGGAAGCAGATGCAACATTTGTGACCATATGAGTTCTTAAAACCATGTATTCGTGTCAAATTCTAAAGTGGATCAGCTATTTGGTTGGGGTTTAAATGGCCGGGGTCTATGTCCTTTGTTAGAACAAAGACTTCATTAGACACGCACTGTCTCAGAGCTGCAAGTGATGGGGCTGCAGGCCACAGGAGGAGTTGCTGACAGTGAGATAAGAACCAAAAATAAGCCCCCTGCTGGACCCCTCTTTGTTGACCTTTCAGAGATCTTAAGTGTGCGATCACTCAACACATTAGAGCTAGGACAGATTTCAAAGCATCAGGAAGGTGTTCCTTTTTTTTTTTAATGAAAAAATTAAAATGCTTTTGATTGCAGAAACCCAACCACTTCAGTCTTAGGGACAGAGCCCTGCTTGAGGGGCAAGAGCATTCTCAGTTCAGTTTTTGCCTCTATCATAGACATAAGCAAATAAATATACAGCACTTTTATTTCAGTCTCAGCTTCCAACACATCAAGCTAGGGTGCCTGCTGAGTTCCTTTCCTAACAGCCTAGAGCATGGCAATTCAGGAGTTCGCAAGACCAAGACCCACTGTGTTGTAACGTAGGGAGTACAGATCTTGTCTTCAATTATCATCTGTATCTAAGACAGAAATGGGTCATCAAACAGAGTCCTATCTTCCCCAAAAGGGTGCGAAAAGGAAAAGAGTCACCTTAGTGTAAAATACCTGCCAGCACTTCAGGCAGCTGTGATATGTAATTCTGTATCTCCTGATAAAACAGCACCCCAGGGCTTCCCTGGTGGCGCAGTGGTTGAGAGTCCGCCTGCCGATGAAGGGGACACGGGTTCGTGCCCTGGTCTGGGAAGATCCCGCATGCCACGGAGCGGCTGGGCCTGTGAGCCATGGCCGCTGAGCCTGCGCGTCCGGAGCCTGTGCTCCGCAACGGGAGAGGCCACAACAGTGAGAGGCCGCGTACAGCAAAAAAAAAAAAAAAAAAACACCCCATAATAGAGACACAGTAGCTTACATTTTCACATGTATGTGTGTTCACGTACACACACACACACACACACACACACACAGTCTCATGAGATCCTCAGAAATCAGTGAGATGGGTATGCTGGGGGTTATTTCCCTCATACCCATTTAACTGATGGGTAAAACCAAAGCCCAGTATATAAAGGCTTGCCTACGTTCACACAATACGAAAATAAACATGGCCAAAACAAGAAGTCACATCTTCTGACTCAAATTCTACTCTATCAATATCCTAAAAGAATACAATTTGAAGAGCTAAATATAAATGTATAATTTAAAGTGTATAAAAGGATGTTTTATCATTTCTTATTGATGCTAGGATGGCCAGGGTCCTGATGAGTAAGGATAAAGGTAGAGAAAATGATTAAAGAATCCCTTTAGTCTTCTCCTGCCCCCTGCCTACTTAACCATCCCAGTTAATGACAGTACTTAAAAATCTGTAATGCAAATGTAAAGCCACTAAAGTAACCTACGGTTAAAAACTTCCTTTGCTTTATAAAAAGAATTCCATTGTAATATGAATTGTTCCTGGTACCTGTCTAATAGGGCCCAGTGTTATGCAATCCGTAGGTCAGGCTTGGAGGTCTTCTACAAAACAGCGTATTTCCCCCCATTCATTTATCTTGGCAGGGGTGGGACAAGAAAGCCATGGCAAGACCAAAGAGAGTCATTCACTCTGCCTCTGTCTTCAGACTTGAAACCAAGGAGTCCTGAAAAGCCAGCCCTCTCATGGATAACCAACAGCCAAAGAGGAACTGCAGACGGGATGTCCTACGGGGCTGTTTGGCTTGATGTGCATGACAATTGACCAGCCTGGGGAACCAGATGTGGCTACAGCAGGCCCGGAGGCCAGCAGCACCAATGCACACGCAGGAGAAGAAGGGCCCTTGGCAAGCAGAACCTGCAGTCAAATCCAAACCCCTGCTTCTCAAGCTGCAGGTCAGGTCACCAGCGTCAGTGGATGGCAAAATCATTTAGTGGCACTCAACAGTTTGTGCTCCCATGAAATAGAACAGAAAAAAATTGCATGTTGCGTGGCATGTGATAAGGAGAGAGCGTGTTTCCTTTTTTTTTTTTTTTTGGCCATGTGATGTGTCTTACGTGATCTTAGTCTCCTGACCAGGGATTGGACCCTGGCCATGGCAGTGAAAGCACCAAGTCCTAACCACTAGACCACCAAGGAACTCCCTATTGTTTCATGTGTATTATGTATAATTGGTCCAAAAGGCTTAAAAGCCATTATTCCAAAGGGAGAAGCCACAATCTGCTTCTATACCTCACAGTTACACTGTAACGCAGACGACCTATCGCCAGATCCTTCCATTTTTTCAGGAGAAGCCAATTCTGAACTGTTCTATGCAATCTCCCCAATCTTTTAAAGAAAGCTCAAACTTTTAAAACAGTATACTGGCCAAACCAAACCTATCTAAAGGCTGGACCTGACTTCTTGATCTCTGGCTTCCAAGAAATCCATACCCATGTAATATAAGTGAAGCATCAGAATTCATCTTAGGAAAGAAAGAGTACAAAGCGTTTCTGTTCAATGTCCCTGGGAAACTGGATATGTGGAGGCGTCCCAGAAGGCATTTGCCACGGCAACACCAGTGCTGGAGGAAAAGAACGTGTAACCAGGTGAGGAAGGAAGCATCTGGCCTTGATGATAGTGCGGTGACTGAGCAAAGAAACAAAACAGTGGTGAGCCTAGTAGTTTCTGTGAACCTTCTCCGAGTTGGGTTAGATGATAGGGTGGTGCTCTCAAACTGAAATCAACCTCGACTTACCCTTCACATGTAGATACGTAAGATAAGACTGACTAGCTGAATAGATAGCTTTTCTTTTTGGAGGTGTGAAAAAAGAATTAAATCAAAGAACACCATCATCAGCAGTCACCTTTGAGTGCTATAGCAAGAAGCGTTCTGCCTGCCCATAAATGCTGACCACCCTTAACTACCCTGGAGTTCCACTGTTCCAGGGGAGTGAATGCACACTTGGTGGGAAAGGAGCCGTTCAGGGGCTCACCGTCTGCCCCCTGGCTATACAAAACTACGACTGAAGCGGACAAGGATCTTCAGTTTCTGTGCTTCCCGGCTGACTCTCCTTTGGCAGACAAAGCTCAGGATTGACATAAGGGGCTTGGGCTTGGAGGTTGGTGGGTTTGAGCTGAGGTTTCTTCAACCTCCCCATCCCAGGGAAAAAGATTCACAAAACCAGGGACTGCGACCCGCCCACAGTCCCCTTTGCCTTTTTAAAAACACTTGGAGGGTTTCCCTGGTGGCGCAGTGTTGAGAGTCTGACTGCCGATGCAGGGGACGCGGGTTCGTGCCCCGGTCCGGGAAGATCCCGCATGCCGCAGAGCGGCTGGGCCCATGAGCCATGGCCGCTGAGCCTGCGCGTCCGGAGCCTGTGCTCCGCAGCGGGAGAGGCCACAACAGTGAGAGGCCCGCGTACCGCAAAAAAAAATAAAAAATAAATAAAAACACTAGGAGGGCTTCCCTGGTGGCTCAGTGTTGAGAGTCCGCCTGCCGATGAAAGGGACACGGGTTCGTGCCCCGGTCCGGGAAGCTCCCACGTGCCACGGAGCGGCTGGGCCCGTGAGCCATGGCCGCTGAGCCTGCGCGTCCGGAGCCTGTGCTCCGCAACGAGAGAGGCCACAACAGTGAGGGGCCCGTGTACTGCAAAAAAAAAAAAAAAGCACTTGGAGTCTTCCGTGCAAACGTGCAGGCCCCGAGCCTGAGAGCTGGTCTCGCAGCAAACAGAAAGCAAGGCCAGACGCCAGCTCCAGACCCAGCTGTTCCCCAGGCTCGTGGTGCAGGTGTGAGATCACCCCCAAGAACCTCACCTGCCTGCAGTTTGTCACCTCAATGTCATTACCACAGGCAGAGATGCAGTTGGGGCTTTTGTTTTACTTCACACCAGGGGGAAGTCATTTTTGGAATTTTTCACCTTAAATAGATTTTCCTTAAATGTATGTGACACATATTCCTCATAGGACTTAATAAAATAGATATTTCTCATGCCTGGAAAGTAAACTACAGCTGCACAGATTGAAAGAAAATTTATTTTTTAAAAACTAACATTCTGGTTGGAACATTCAAAATACTTATTTAGCTGTAATTTCTGAAAAAGTTCACAACCAGCAAAAATAGAACTCTCTCAGCAAGCAGTTTTTAATTAATATTATGCTAATTAAGAGGACAAAGACAACACTAACAAAACATACATGTATTAATATATCCTGGTTATCTCTTTTTATCGACAAGGCAAAGAATATAATTTCAAAACAGGAAAAAGCCCTATAGCTCTTTCTTGCCATATAATTACCATCATGGAAATAAGAGGAAAGCCATTATTTTCAGATCCTTAACAACCTGAGCCTGACATTTCTGTAAGAAAGGGCAGAAGTGATCATTGTAACTATAAAGCCTCTCATTGCTTTAAAATGACTCCTTATAAATATAAATAAATAAAGCCCATTGTACTGCAAGAGCTTAGGTTGAACTGTATAAGGGGACATATTCTTGTATGTGACTTCAATACAAAGAACAAAAGGTGCTTTCACTCAGTCGTGCTTTTTTTTTTTTAATAAATCAAATATATTCCCTAACCAGAAAGTGTCCAGCAGAAATAACAGTAATGGGGATGGGGTTTTCGTGACATCCTCAGGTGACTTCCAAGATCTCCTTGTCACAATCAAGACTGTTACAATGGCAACAAGAAACAAACCTCTGGGACTCCATAACCTCCCCAGACACGGTGTACTAAAAGGATTTGGCTTGTCTCATCTCTCCTGATTATGCAATATATGCTAGAAGCAGAAGAATGGTGACACGGACCACTGGGCTGTGGACAATGTTTTCTGGTCCCACTTGTTCCATCTCCTCATTTACGACTGTGTGTGTTACCCTGACACTTGCAGTGAGATGAGGGTGGACATACACCAGGCAAGAACAATGAATAATGTTTAGCTTTGTCTATAAGGTAAAAAAGCAGGGAGGTACATATTCAGGTACTTGGTGGGCTAGCATGTGAGCACACACATGTACACAAACACACACATGTTTACACACAGGCACCTCATAAGTCTTTACTGGCATAGGTATATAAACACGTCTGGCGTTACACAATAGACATTTTCCTTGAAGTTGTGATCGACAGCATTGCAACTCAAATATTCCAGGGCCCTAGAGAAGCTTACTATTTAAAAGAAATCTGGGGTTCCCTGGTGGCGCAGTGGTTAAGAATCCGCCTGCCAATGCAGGGGACACGGGCTCGAGCCCTGGTCCAGGAAGATCCCACATGCCGCAGAGCAACTAAGCCCGTGCGCTACAACTACTGAACCTGCGCTCCAGAGCCCGCGTGCCACAACTCCTGAAGCCCAGGCGCCTAGAGCCCGTGCTCTGCAACAAGAGAAGCCACCACAATGAGAAGCCCATGCACCGCAACAAAGAGTAGCCCCCGCTCGCCACAACTAGAGAAAGCCCGTGCGCAGCAGCAAAGACCCAACACAGCCAAACATAAATAAATTAAATAATTTTTTTAAATACCTTTAAAAGAAATCTATTATGACTCCTTTCATAAACCTGTATTTGCTAATATAAATAATCACACCTGAATTGTCCAAGTTTGGATTTATGTATTCAGAAACAGCATGCAAACCAAACACAGAGATCACAGTTGCAGTGCCTTGGGATGCGTCCTTCTTTTGTAATGTAATACCTCACGGGTAAAGAGGTGACCATCACTTCAAATAGCATATGTAAAATAACAGATATCAGCTAGATATTGTTGAAACAAGAAAAATAGCTCAAAGATTCTTATTTTAAACAGAAGCAGGGAAACTTAACATCATGCGCCAGCAGCCACACCCACAGAATATCTGGGGGGGGGGCCCTCCACATTACAGTGATTCTACCCTCTCAAAGACTTACCAAGATAAACCACATCTGTCCACTGGGATTGGCAAGTGCCTTTTTGCTCCCTATTAGTTCTAAGGCTCTCAGAGAGATAATGCTACTCACTGTACCTTATATCTCAAAGGAAACCAGCACTTCAAATGATTATCTCTATCTAGTTTGCCACACCCCCATTCCTCATAGTATATTCAGTGCAAAGAACCAGCTACCATGAAAAGCAATAATGGGGAAGTAAGACCCCAGGAAATTACTGAACACATAATCATCAAGACTTGCACACATCGGTGTGGCCAACCTCCTGAAAGAGACTGCCCAAAACAAGCTCTTAAATGATCCTTGGAATGACAATCCACTTATGAGCCCATGATGGCTAAAGACGGCAAATTCACTGCCAAAAGACAGTACCACACTAAGCACGGGATATGTGCAAACCAACCTTCAGATCATGGGATGTGCATTTTATAAAATCATTTGAAATGACATACATAAAATAGTTTGAAAGTTTTTCAACCATGATCAACAGCCATAGTTACGGTGTCTGGTTACTGTAGAGCAGTAGAATTCATCGAAGCTGAAGGCTACTTGGAATTAAGATAAAAATATTTGGTTAAGTCTTTACGCGCTTTTAAAATGTTATCTTTTAAACTCATTTCCTTAAGGAAAACCAAACTCATTCTTTCTGAACCAAAAAGTTTTAAAAAGCCTTAATTCTTCTAATTTCTTATTTTTCAGTAAGCTTCTATTTTTATTATTATAAATGGATTCCCAACTACAATAAGCAAATGTAGCGTCCTCCTTGTGATAAGGGGAAACCGTAAGGTAGCAATAGAGGGAATTCTCTATCTCTAAGAAAGCAGGAAGATTAAGCCAGCAACTCACAGCACGTGGCTCTGAAATAGCGTAGTCAAGTCTTCCTCGACGTGAGGTCAGAGCTGCTGACCCCTCTGTTCCCTCATTTGACCTAAGCTTTATCTTATCCATTAACACCTTTCTTTCCTAAATTTCCCTACCCAGAATCACTGAATTCAAATAGTTAACCGAAAAAAGAAAAAAGGGGGGGGAGAGTATGTGGAAACCACCACTGCAGGAAAAAATAATAAAAACAATATGCTAACAAAAGCTAACAATGTTACACAGTATTACAACAGTGCTGTACAATAGACATATGTGAACCACACATGTAATTTAAAGTTTTCTAGTAGTCACATTGTTTTTTTTTGAAGGTGAGATTTTTTGGATGAAGGCAGTCAAAAGGTACACACTCCCAGTTATAAGATAAAGAAGCACTGGGGTGTAATGTACAACATGATAAATATAATTAATATTTCTGTATGTTATGTAGGAAAGTTGTTAAGAGAGTAAATCCTAAGTGTTCTCATCACAAGCAAAAAACCTTTTCTTTCTGTTTCTTTAATTTGGTATCTACATGATACGATGGATGTTCACTAACCTTATTGTGATAACCATCTAATGATGTATGTAAGTCAAATCATTATGCTGTATTACCCTAAACTTATACATTAATGTATGCCAAATTATACCTCAATAAAACTGGGGGGAAAAGATGGGATAATTTTAATATAATTATGTAACCCAAATTATTCAAAGTATCAATATTATCATTTCAACATGAAATAAATGAAAAATTGAGATATTGAGCTTTGTATTTTTTCACACCAAGGTTCCGAATTCTATTGTGCATTTTACACTGATAGTACATCTCAGCTTGGACCAGCCACATTTCAAATGCTCAAGTGCCACGTGGGGCTAGTGGCTTCTGAATTGAATGGTGCAAGCTCACGAGCTGCCAGGTACTGTTCTAAGTGCTTTCAGTGTACAGACTCATTTAATCCTCACAACAATACTATGAGGTAAATACTACCATTATTCTCATTTTACAGACGAAGAACTGAAAGAGCGGAGACCCAAAAATCACATGCTGATAACAGAAGAGAAATTCAAACCATGGCCATCTGGCTACAACTACCATACTATTTATTAAGAGCCTACTGGGTGTATGACAGACACAGAGGTGTGTATCTAAATAAATTCTCTGATGTGCTCCTCAGAACAACCCTGGAGGATAAGTGTTAATACCCCAGTTTTACACACTGCTGCATCATTAATAGAAGACTTTAGAGCAGGGACAGCATGACTTCACAAGGTAACACAAGGTGGAAGATAACAAAGGTGACCAGTCCAAAAGTCTTACCCGAAAGGAACATGTAGTTTAGTAACAGAATATAAAACCACTACAAGGTATAATGAGGTACAAAGAAGATTCAGACGGAAAAATCTTAGCCCACTAAGAGAACAGGCAAGGCCTTCATCAAAGAGGTAACATTTTGAAAGGACTGAAGGACCCTCCATACTGTTCTCCATAGTGACTCTATCAATTTACATTCCCACCAACAGTGTAGGAGGGTTCCTTTTCGCCACACCCTCTCCAGCATTTATTATTTGCAGACTTTTTGATGATGGCCACCCTGACCAGTGTGAGGTGATACCCCATTGTAGTTTTGATTTGCATTTCTCTGATAATTAGCAATGTTGAGCATCTTTTCATCTGTCTTTTGGCCATCTGTATGTCTTCTTTGAAGAAATGTCTGTTTAGATCTTCTGCCCATTTATTGATTGGGTTTTTTTTTATATATTGAGTTGTTTGTGTATTTTGGAGATTAATCCTTTGTCAGTCGCATCATTTGCAAATATTTTCTCCCATTTTGTAGGTTGTCTTTTTGTTTTGTTTATGGTCTCCTTATGGAGGTACCTTAAAAAACTAAAACTAGAGCTACTATATGATCCTGCAATCCCACTCCTGGGCATATATCGGGAAAAAAACATAATTCAAAAAGATACATGCACCCCAACGTTCACTGCAGCACTATTTACAATAGCCAAGACATGGAAGCAAACTAAATGTCCTTCGACAGATGCATGGATAAAGAAAATGTGGTACGTATATACAATGGAATATTACTCAGCCATAAAAAAGAATGAAGTAATGCCTTTGGCAGCAACATGGATGGACCTAGAGATTATCATACTAAGTGAAGTAAGCCACACAGAGAAAGACAAACATATGTTATCGTTTATATGTGGAATCTAAAAAAAAATGATACAAATGATCTTATATACAAAACAGAAATAGACCCACAGATGTAGAAAACAAACTTACGGTTACCACAGGGGAAAGGGGGGCAGGGATAAATTAGGAGTTTGGGATTAACATATATACACAACCTTACAGAAAACAGATAATCAATAAGGACCTACTGTGTAACACAGGGAATTATACTCAATATTTTATAATAACCTATAATGGAAAATAATCTGAAAAAGAATAAGTTATATATGTATAACTGAGTCACTTCATTGTACACCTGAAACACAACATTGTGAATCAATTATACTTCAGTTTAAAAAATAAAATAAAAAGGACTTAATTAGGAGCCTAGAGCCAAGAGCACAGGTAAGGTGGTAGAAGAAATGAGCTGTACAAGAGTGTTGAAGGAATGGCTAAAATAGTTCAAAAATGGCTACAGTGTAGAGTACATGTAGGAAAAACAATTCTCAGATGTGATGCTGACGTTGCCCAAGGGCCATGGCAGGGAAAAACTCAAATTTTGTGCAAAGCTTGAGGAAACTGAGTACCATGACGAAAACTGAGCCTTCGGTAAAATCATTCTAGCTACCCTGGGCAAGACGGACAGCAGCAATAGAGATTAGGTATGAACGGCGGGCAAGGATGTTATTAAAATGACCTAGGCAGGCAACTGCAATGGTCACAGTCCATTTTAAAACAGGTGGTAAGGATAAGGCTTTATGGATGCAGAACCCTTAAGGTCTGGGGTCTAAAGTTAAATCAAACCTGATGGAGTTGCAACCCTTGGTGATGAGCAGAGTGGTGGAACCATTAACAGAAACTTTAGATGCAACATAATCCAACCAGTATGCTAGTCAATCATGGTAAGTAGAAGATTTTATCCCCCCCCTTTTTTTCAGCCTAAACTTCCTGCTGTAACTGTACTTTCCACATCAAGATTTGTACTACTATCTACTAGGTTTTTAAATGGCTCTTATTTTAAATTAAAGAACTCCTTTCCTATCAAGCGAATCATTAGTGGTTAGCAGAAAATGGCAAAGAGCATTATCTTTCAACTAAGACAGAATAACACCTCCAAGTTCTTCAACGCAAAGACAGAAGAATTTCAGAATTCCAGCACAGCTCCGTAAGGGCTTAACAAACAGCCATGCCTAAAATATCGGCCTTTTGCTTGAAGTTCTTAATGTTTTAAAGGAAAAGTTAAAAACAATTTCCCTACTGCCGACTTCCCTTTGCACTTACTTATTATTTTTCATGTTTAATTAAAAACACTTCCACTTTAAGCAAATATTTCCCCTTTTTCCCTTTAATTACCTGACACACAGTAGTAGAGCTGCATAAATTTTGCCTGAGGTTAAAGCTGGAGTAGAGCCTAATCACCAGCTTGAGACATTGTTCTGGCCAAGTAAAGCAGAACACATTTATCCCCTGTGTTGGAACAATACTTAGGCACTTCCGCTAAGACCTCCTTTTACCCCAGTGTTGATTCTGATTAACTCCCTTTCCTAATTTGTATGGGAAACCTGGGCGTTCTTCACACCACCACCACCACAGGATTAAGGAAATGAAACTCAGTGCAGAGGTTCAGGTGTGCACAGACTCTTCAGTAGAAAACATGGGCACATCTGCCAGAGTCCTACCCCATTAAATGCCAACTTGGGCAGCCTTCCTTTGATTCAACTGAGTTTGTTCTAGACACACCTTCAGGTTTTTCTACTGCTTTCCATAAAGAAGGTGTTCAAAATACAGCAATGAGAGCAGGTAGAAAAGTCAAGGGAAAAGTTACAGGTAAAATAAATGCCCAAGATAAGTATTAAGCAACTAAGAATGACGACTGTACGCATAAGCTAAGAAAAATTGGGAAATTAATGGCAGTTACATAAAACAATGAATCTCAGAGCCAAATCGATACACACACACAAGTCATGTGCATGTACTTTTTTGTTCTAAGAGGCCCCACTCCAAATTCTCAGGCTCAAGTATGTAGTCTTACATATGTGGGTATAAAGATGCTCAAAGCACTTCTCTTATCCTACAATTCAATCTAGTAATAAAAGGATGGTGCTCTGGAAGACTGAATTCAGGGCAGCTGGGAAGTTTCACTGGAATCAAACGATCTCATCCACCAACCATCCAGGACTCCCCAAACTTTGGAAGTACTCTTGTGTCACTGGAGATCTCTCTGGCAACTGACAAGGGAAGTGGAGAGGGTAGGGAAGCAGCTACCTTTCCATTTAGGGAAATCTTCTGGCATTCTAGTCCACTTTTTCATCTAAGATATAAAAACCACATAGGCAAGGCAGCTGATCCCAACTAGAAAGTCTATTTTTCATATGGGCATTTGAAAGGGATCTCAGGTAACCACCGACGCAGGGAATCATTTGTGTACACTCAAAACAGACCAGTGTGCAAGGAACAGGAGGTCCTAGAGACTCTGGTCACCTGAACCATTAGTGCCTAACTCTCTTTGGAAGCAGGTGGCTACCATTTGAGGACAACTTCAAATAACTCTAGAAGTAATGATGACAATGATGATAAAGATAGTAAGAGCAGCAACCACTCTTGTGGTGCTAAGGATGTCTGGAAAGTACAAGCCTTTAAAGTCAGAAAGATCCTAATTCAAATTCAAACATTTTGAGCAACTCATGTGAGCACTGAGCTTCCATTTCTTCATCCAAAAAATGAGAAGAGTGAAGAGGCATAAACCCAGAAAGCTGTTGTAGACATAAATTGAGCAGTGCTGATGGAAACACCTAGCACACAGAAAGGGTTTCACAAATACTCATTCATTACTCTCCCTTCCTGAGTACAGTCATGGTGCGCCTTCAACAAATGAGAGAAAACTGGCTCCCCAACAGCAGAAGCCCCAGGATTTAGAGCTTGTGCTTCTGTGGAGGCTTATATTCACTTGAAAAGCATTTACTGAGTATTCCCTGTTTGCCAGGCTCTGACTTGGGTATTTGGAATATATCTGCTTTAATTTCTACCTTTATGGAATTTGATTTACTTTTATTTTTTAGGGTCAGGGATTGAAAGCAAAAATTCTTCAAAAAAATAAACCAGTACTGAATAATATCCACTTTTAAGAGCATGATGACAGTTTATCTGCCTCACTGTTTTGAGGCAAGCATGATTCACATTTATTATTTGGGCTATTCATCTGATGTCAACCTAAATGTCACCCAAAAAAGGCAAGATTGGGGGAGATTAGATCCCGAAAAAAGACCAAAATTGATACAATGTGAAGTAAACAGCTAGAATGGTAAGTATGCAATTTTAAAATGAAAAAATTAAGCCCAGAAAGGAAGGAGGGCTAGGGAGAGCCAATATGGAAGCTGAAGAGAACACTGTAACAGGAGCCCACAATGGGCTGTGTGAGCTTAGGTACCACTGGAGATCATGATTCCTCACAAATGGTCCAAAAGTGACGGCCATCATTATGGTAATTACTATTGTGACACCACCTCTCTGGGCCTCAGTTTCCTCACTCATCAGAGAAGTTCTGACTAGATCTGTGATTTTTAAGTGAGAGAAGTTTCAAATTTTTTAATTCATTAAAAAGGATGAGACATTTCTATTAAAAAGTTAAGAAGTACCTGGCTAAAGGACATTGCAGGCAACTTCCATTTCTAACATCCCATCATGACAATATATTCTGGCTTCACTTGACCTCAGAGCCTTGGCAACAGAAAAATAAAGTCCCTTAATCACTTGTCCCCAACAGAAAACCAAATTCAAATATTTTAACAAAAAAAAAATAAACGAAAAGAAGGTCATTGTATGGATCAATGAGAAAAGTGTGTCAAGAATTAAGAAGTGGGCTTCCCTGGTGGCGCAGTGGTTAAGAATCCGCCTGCCAATGCAGGGGACATAGGTTCGAGCCCTGGTCGGGGAAGATCCCACATGCCACGAAGCAACTAAGCCCGTGAGCCACAACTACTGAGCCTGTGCTCTAGAGTCCGCGAGCCACAACTACTGAGCCTTCGTGCCACAACTACTGAAGCCCGCACAACTAGAGCCCGTGCTCCGCAACAAGAGAAGCCACCGCAATGAGGAGCTGTGCACCTCAACGAAGAGTAGTCCCCGTTCGCCGCAACTAGCGAAAGTCCACGTGCAGCAAAGCAGATCCAACACAGCCAAAAATAAAAATAAATAAATTCATTTAAAAAAAATAAGTGACATTAACTCAATCCTCTATGCCAGTGTTTTTAAAACTGTGTAAGCTACCTGTACAACAAATCCTGAAGAAAAAAAGCAAATAATTAAGCAGAGATGATATTTGTTAGATTTCACAGTCAGTACAATTGTATGATAGATGGTACATGTACTTCTATTTAAAACGAAAAACAAAAATACTAGTTAGAAATATGTGTCATGGTTTTTAATAAACTCTGCCCTAGCAGCAGAAATGATGCCTTACTAGAAAAGAATCTAGAAATGTCAGTGAGTGTAAACAGAATCAGTGATGAGAGAGATTGGCTTGCAGTCCAAGCCAATATCCACAGAAACTCACAGATAACTCAAGGATTACACATACTATTAAGGCTATCTATATGTTGTATACCAGTGGGCATCCATACCAGGCACTCTGCAAATATCATCTCATTTAATTTCTACAACTCCTTGAGATATGTATTTTTTTAATCCCTAAAATGGCAATAATAAGCCCCAGAGAAGTTAAAAGTATTGCCCAAAGTCGTATTTCTAGGAAGTCAAAGAAACAAGATTCAAATGATAGGTTTATCTGGCTCCACACCCCTGCTTTTTAGCTATGCCTCTACTCTCATTAAAAGCCACCAAAGAAACGGCACTTCCCAGGTGGGAAACAACTTTCAGAGTGTCATATTTTGTTCCACACTTACGGCTGTCTGCCTATTTGGCTTAGGGAGGTCACTAAGAATGTGGACCTAGAAGAGAACTACTTCTCACAAATACGTATTACACGTACAACTGGTACTTTTGGAAGTTGACAAAGCAGCTACTCAAATTAAACTAAAATATATAAAGGGAAAGGGATGAAAACACTGAACATGGCAGTGGGGTGTTACTCAGCTGATGAACCCGAAAACCAAACAAACTAGAGCAATGAGTCATAAACAGCAACAGGGTCTGTAGGATTCAGAAATTTCAAGTTTACTTTTATACTCTAGATCCTGTTGGGGGTTGGGGGGAGTAGTGGCTACACTACCTTGATAACTGAATAATATTTACATGTAATCTAGCAGAGAGAAAAACAAATTTAATTTCAATGTAAGGTAATAATCCAAAAGACTCAGGCTTCTTGAATGACAATTACCTCTTTTTCTGTAGATTGTGTATGAATATAAAGCATACCCTAGCCGTACCTTTTAGCTACCTCCACAAGAGCATATAAACAGCAAGGGATTATGGTGGACTGGACTAAAACAGTACATAGTAGTTGCAAGGAGTCTGGGAAACAGTATTATGATGAAGAAGAACCTCCAAATCCCAAGACAAGGGATTCATTGCCAACCCTGCAATAAGTTACAAAATAAACAGAGTCCAGTCGTAACCTCCTTTATATATACTTCCATATCTCTAAATGGGAACTGTAATTTAAATTAATATAAGTAAGTCAGAAAGAGAAAAACAAATATCGTATATTAACACATATATGTGGAACGTAGAAAAACGGTACAGATGAACCGGTCTGCAGGGCAGAAATTGAGACACGGATGTAGAGAACAAACGTATGGACACCAACAGGGGAAAGCGGCTGGGGGGTGGGGTGGGGGTGGTGTGATGAATTGGGCGATTGGGATTGACATGTATACACTAATATGTATAAAATGGATAACTAATAAGAACCTGCTGCATAGCCGCACAGCACAGGGAGATCAGCTCGGTGCTTTGTGACCACCTAGAGAAGTGGGATAGGGAGGGTGGGAGGGAGGGAGACACAAGAGGGAGGAGATATGGGGACATATGTATATGTATAACTGATTCACTTTGTTATAAAGCAGAAACTAACACACACAAAAAATAAAGGGCTGATTAGTCAAAAAAAAGATAATGGTTTAAAGCACAAAAAAATAAAATAAATAAATAAATAAAAATAAAGTACTACCAAAAAAAGAACCTGCTGTATAAATAAATAAATACATAAAATTCAAATACATAAATATAATTAATACAAAATGTAAAGTGTTACCACTACATTAGAGTACACTTTGAGGAAACTCTAGAGATATACAAAAGAAAATCAGCAACTAAAATCACCTGGGGGGGGGGAATCACCTGAGAACTGTTTTATGTTTGTACATATATTTGATACACATATCTCATAATTGAAAATTAAGCAATATACATCACTAAAACTATTAACTGCATTACTCCTTCACTCATTAGTCATCCACATCCTTCCAAGGAAGGACAAAAGTATTAGAATGTATGCAAAGTATACATATATATACACATGCCCTCCATTTAAAGAAAAACTCTTCAACTTTCCGACTGTACACTGATAGATGAGGTGGGTGTTTGATCAAATAAGCTACAAACACAACTCTTTCAAATAAGACTATTTATTATAACAGGCCTAAAAACAGTAGGATTTCCCAACTTTGATTTATGAATCTTTTACTCCAAAAAGCAGGCCTCTGAGATATTTAGACTACATTGAGAGATTCCTCGGGTATGTGTAAACATACAAATGTAGTAGTGGTGAGGTGAAGTGTTGGGTTTTTATTCCCCCAAACAAACTTAAAGAAAAAAAAGTATTAAAATGTAGTTAAGTTCTCAGACATGTTTTTTCAACTAAATCATTATATTTTCCTCCGACGTTTTTTCCAGTTCTCAGAGAAGAATATTGTAGTGACTAAAGTAAACTAAGGAAAATACACAGGGAAGTTACACTTCTGCGATACAAGCTAAATGAGGTATTATGAATATAATGAACAAATAGCAACTTTTACAAAATAAAGTACTCAGCATCTGAAGATTCTGCAAATATTCAGTCCATTTAAAGTTCATGCCAACTTCCCATTTAAATGATAACACTAGTAATTATCAAGTACTGTGCCTCCCTCTACTATAAGTTAGACTCCATATGAGGTTTTATATTCTAATATTATCTCATTTTATCCTCACAAAAAACAAAGTAGGTCTAGATATCATTTTTGAAAAGAAAAAACTAAGATGCAAAAGTTAAGTAACTTGCCCATGGTCATGGATCAGCTACCCAAAACCAAGTGAGCCTAAACGCAAAAGTGCATGCTTTTTAATTTCCAGTGGTTTTTAACGTAGGACTAGCATAGTAATACGTGGAGTACTAGGTAGTTTCCTACCACATAGCCTTTAGGGAAAAAAATTTTAAAGAGAGATATGGAGAGGGATGGCAATCCGTTAAGAACTTACTGGGAAACCACATGAAGCTTATTGAAGGCTACTTTCTCAAATCAAGGAACATTTTAAAAACACCAAAGTCATTGTCATTTACCCAAACGTGTCAGAGAAGATAAAGCAAATTCACGTCAAAAATTTTTTTAAACATTACTATGCGTGACAGGTAGGTAAAAAAGGATTAACACGGTGTTGGGTACTGGAAATACTCTAGCTGAAACTGACTAACCTAGCTCAGAAATTAATACATTCAATTTTGCGGAACATTAAAAACTAACATTGTAACATCAAAACTATTCAGTAAATTTAAATATATATATATTTTTTAAGCCAACAAAGTTACAGAAGCCCTGAACACAAAAAGAGCTATGAATTTACCTTAATATTACCTAGGACATGCTCCTTTTCAAATGACTGTAACTGGTCAAATAGCTTCAAGAACTTATGATTTTGCCTTGTCAAGGGAAGTCCTCCTCCACAGAGTGATTAAAACGACAATAGCCCTCCCCTCTAAGTTATCAAATGGATCTTCTTCATAGTATGAAATTGAGCTAAGTTTCCTGAAGAGAATCAGCTAACTTGTTTTTGTTTTGTCATTTTATTTATAAGAACCATATTACAGAGGTTACTAAGAAGCAACTCTTACTTAGTACTCTTATTAAATTCTAATCAGTGATTTCCCTAACCAATAAATTCTTTTCCTAAAATAGCAAGTTGAAAAGTTTGTATGTCAAAATACATTGTCTATCAAATAGTTCTATGACAGCATATAAGAATTACAAGTGAATTTTTTCTCTCAAGGAAAACCAAGTCCACACAGGAACAATTTTGACCGCCTTGATTTCAGTAAGTACAATACCATCTGGTACATAGAAATTGTTTGTTTTTTTGAACAGGGAAACTATAATCTGAGTGATCTTTGACTAACCGGAAAGATGAACTATGAAGGGAAAGGAAGCTCAGGCAGTAACTTCAAATTCTGCCCACAAAAAACATTCACGGACTTCCCCCTAAAGGCCTTTTCCCCTCTCTATGGAAGTGCTTTAGAAATTTCATTCAAATCCCTAATAGCTTCTACCAAATTATATTAGAACTGTGACCTTATAAGATGCCTACAGACAGTTCTAATTAATCTCAGTTTGTAGAATGGATTAAGTGAATGCATTTTGTAGCCCTCTGCATAGATTACGCATACGTCCATTAATCATTCGTAAGCATCCTAAGAATAATTCCTAGAAAATCTACAAAGATAGACAATAGTTGAGAGCGGTAAGAAACTTCTGACCAAGTCCTTTGGGAATCAGTAATATAGACAGGCTATGATTTGCTACCCTTGAGGAGGTACAGTATCAAACAACAGTGAGGGAAAATATATTATTTATCATCCCCATTCCCTGAAGTGTATAATTGAGAGGTTTGGGTTGTTTTTTTTTTAATGTTTGATCATTTTATGACACGACAGTGCACAAAGAAACTGTAAGTCTAATGGCAGAATTTCAGACTCAAAACTTATGGAAATTCAGAGACCCCTTCTGTGGCTCTGGACATAGCATGCTTGCATTCTTTCTTTCGGCCACGTGGGTGACACTCTTTCAAGTAAAAACTACTACAAGAAGATGCGGGGGGGGGGGGGGTCCTCAATCACCTTCTGGGCCCCGATCTCAACTGTCATCTCCACGATGAGCGAAGGTACTCAGAGGTGCTTCCATAGTCTCTCCAGCAGGAGTGCTGACTGAGAGGCCCCCGGGCACTGCAAAGCGCCGCTGTCACTTCTAGTCACTGCTCGGCCCAGCTAATGCCATGCCTGTCATGACAAGCACCAGTCACCTTAAGGCACCACACCTCTGCCTCGACAAAACATACCTTTGAAAAGGTATGAGCCACAGAGGGAACCTATTTCAGGGGTTGCCAAGGGAAGCCAGCCTTGTCTATAAACAGCAGAGAGGCAGTGAAACAGCCCAGAGGCACAGATACAAGAAGGACTGCTGGCCCTGAATGCAAAGAAGTATTCTGCTTCCTGTGCACGGACAGGGGAAAAAAACGACATAGTAAGATACCGTTTGACCAGGCTAAAGTGGGTTTAGCTGTCAGCCTAAACCTGCCATCTGGTGTTAAGATACAGCAGATCACACCCCAGATGTGTTCCTTCAAACAAATCACATCTTTTTTTCTTATCCCCTCTGTTTTTTTCTTTCTGTAAAGAAAGAGGTGCCTGCCAAAGATACAAATCAGCTGAAGTTTACTTTAAACTAAAGACTCTTGTGAACTTACTCAGCCAGATGAGTAGGTATGTCATTTCACGCACCCACACCCGAAAAGCCACCACTTTTCAGAAATGGCATCTCAGATGCTGAGCAGAAAATCATTTGTTTACTACTCATCGACCCTAAACGTTGAGGTTATCCTTAGTCACCCGAAAGCCATTTCATCTGAAAAACGAAATCTGTTTCAGTGAAGCAGAGTTCTGAAATCCTTGTCTTCCTCCTTATTTCTGACTCAGTATCTCATTCCACAATTGGGGTGGGGAAGGGTTATGCAGTGCTATCATTTGCACCTCATTACACTTGGGCTGGAGCTTTGAGAAAGCTGATATTCCCTCTAAATTTTTACAGATGCTTCTAGTTTACCAGTTCATGACTGCACTACTAGAAAAGACTTCCTGCCTCTAAACTGCTTGCTGGCATGTATGCTGAATTTCAAAATCCCTGAAAAAAGCAAACCTTTGTGGTGTTCTCTTAACTTTCTTGCTGGGGGAGAGGGGGAGGGTCACTAAAACCACACTAACCAAAAAGGCTTTTCCTTCTATGACGTGAGGCTCAATCTGTCAGACACATACATTCCCTTCTAACTACTGATGGCTCATCTTGATTTGGACCACCCCCCCCCCAAAAAAAGTTCATTAACAGAAAGTTATTTGTGGAAAGTGTTTTTCATCCTACGTTACGATGAGGACCACGTTCGGCAAGTTCTGGAAATAATGCAGTCCTAGACAGCCTTTCACCTGAGTTCACGTGTTTCCATTTATTTCATATGGGTCCCTGGGAAAATACTTGGGGACAGAGAGAAGGGACACTTTCTAAACCACCACCCCCACTTTGTTTCATGGCTCCAAGGTTTTTCAAAGTTCAGGGCAGGTGACACCGGTCTGTTCTTAATCTTTACCGCTTTAGCAATGTTAAGGCTGATGACGAGGGACACAAATCCCTGATGGAACTGAATGCATTCCAAACTCCCCGACCCACTCAAAGCCGTAATCCCCTGCAGCTGGATCTTACTTACCACCATGCACAGCTAATACATTTTTTAAAAGCTAGTCACTGGTGACAAATGTAAACTGGACAGAGCAGCAGCTCCCCCCCACCTTCTCCCTGCCTTGCTCCACCACCCCTCAATCTTCCCCCATAACCCAGAGACTTGCCCTTGCTGTGATTGATAGGACCTGCCTTTGAGAACCACCAAGCGGGTGCCGTACAGTTCTGCTCTGAGTGACTAGAAAGATTTTAAAAGCATCTTCAGCTGTCAGACTGTAACAAAAACAACAACAAAGTCATTCTTAACACAAACATTTCATGACTGAGAAAACCCTATGAATTGAGATTATCACTGCCATCTTCAGTTCACTATTTATTTAGCTACCACACACAGGCAAATTGCTCTGGGACCCTGGCAGCTTGACTGAATTAAGCTGGTTGCCACCTTCTTGGGCATAATAAAAGAATGCACAAGATAATTTGAAGCTTGAGGATCTTTTGTGATATATTTTGTTGGGACTCATTCACTTTTTCTTTTTTTTTTTTTTTTTTTTGCGGTTCACGGGCCTCTCACTGTTGTGGCCTCTCCCGTTGTGGAGCACAGGCTCTGGACACACAGGCCCAGCGGCCACGGCTCACGGGCCCAGCTGCTCCGCGGCATGTGGGATCTTCCCGGACCGGGGCACGAACCCACGTCCCCTGCATCGGCAGGCGGACTCTCAACCACTGCACCATCAGGGAAGCCCACATTCACTTTTTCTTTTCGAAGAAACTCGACGGAACTATAAGTAAGCAACTAGTCTTTCGTGACGGGCAAGTATGGGAAACCAAGTCACCCAAGGAAGTTAATAGCTCTGTGCTGGATGAAATCTCCAAAACTCAAGGCAACAAACTCTGGAACCTGAATAAAGATAGATGGAAGAATAAATGGATGGATAGGTAAATTAAGAAAAAAAATGTCTCAAATGTATTGGATCCAATATAGACGACAGATTTTGATGAAGGGATAAGCTATCCACTTTACCTGACGCAGGAAAAAACAAGGGTTAATAGCTGTGATATTTTCAGGTTTACTCTAGTTCCCAGATAACTAGCAGGAAGTGCTATAAGTGATATTATCAATTAGACTTGGCGATGGCTACCACAACACTGACTACAATGCTTAGACTACATTAGGTTTAATTACTGCAAAGTTACATCTGGAGAGGGAAGCATCATTTTAGAACCACCCTCAGCTTTGTAACCTGAGCCCAGCCCCTGCGAGATACATACTCGCCCAAGTAACTGAGGATCCGAAAGGGACCACAGTTAATAACATGTAACTAGCAGGAACACAAGGAGAAGCGACAAGCAGGTCTCCGCGAATTAAATTCACATCTGATCATGCGACCTCTCTGTGTTCTCCTGGCATTGCTGAGAGCAGGTACTCCAAAGCAGCCTGGTGACCAGCTTCAGCAGGACCCATGGAAAAGGAATTTGACGGGGGGTGGGAAAGGGGAGACGTTGGGGGAGGGGGGCGTTATACCAATGGGGAAAGAATCAGGAAAATGTGCTTGAGAGAGGCCAGCTCTGATTTTCCTACTTGTCACCCACTGTCACATTCCCAGAGTCCAGAGAACTCAGTCAACATATGAGTAATTCAATCAAATGGGAAAAATACAAACTCTGTTGTTCATGGTGACTGTAATGCCTTGGGACTAAACTTAAACGTGTGGTATGTGCAAGTGAGGGAAATGTGTGAGTTTTGGTGGGAGAACAAGAAAAGGAGGTTGAGATTATGTGTGTAAAAGAGGATTTGGCACTACACGTGAGGAAAGTATGAAATACATAAAGGTGGATATACTTTTTAGCACCAAGAGTACAGAAATACCAAACCAAAAAAAAAGGAAAGAAAATGGGCCCCTGTGATTCACAAATTTCAGAATTATGATTAAAGGTAACACATATTTCATCTGAATCCATATTATATGTCCATCCACCCAGAAAACATCTATTAAGGCCTGCTGTACTCTTCATAGACTAATCAAAGATGGCAGTGCTTTACAGCATTACCTTCTATACCTACTACAAACTGCAAGAATTTCTGCCTCATAATACAAAGTGATCTCAGGTCTAAATTCCCGTGTCTTCAATGGTATGTTCACACTATAACGTGGTCAAAAAACCTACACAAGATGTAAGAAGTTAAGCCTCAGGGAAAAAAAAATGGAATCATAACCAGACCTCTGCCTGTTACTTAAATGTGATCGCAATGGAGTTTGTTTAATTAATCAAACCTTTTGATACTAAAATATTCTATAATTGTGCCCAATAAAATCACAGGTATGAATGTTTCTAACTAATCCAGGGAGAAATAATTGATTATGTTTGCTAGGAAAATCACAACCAGTTATACTCACCTGAACCGGCAGTTACCAATTCATAGTACTTACAAAAACCTAACTGAAAATGCTGAGTCTGGAGTAAGCATAAATCCTTCCAATGGAAGGCAGCTAAAATGAACACTGTTTCTTTAAGTCGAAGGACCCACTATAGTTAGGTAGTATGAAGCCAAGAAAAAGTTCTGAAGTTTAACTCTCAGGAGCAAACATTTTCTACTTGTGAAGTAAACTCTGTTGAAAGACAGCAGACTACGGTCCCACCAGTAAAAACAGGAAAGTTTTCAGCCAGTGACAGCTTTGCCTACGGTGTGTGGGGGGGGTGGGGGTGGGGGGCGAGTGTCATAGACTCACTTTATTAAACCATATGCTCATTGCCCTGTGAAGAAAGCAGGGTCACTAATTAGTTCATTCTGTGAAAGAAGCCCTTCCTGATCCCGTTGACTTTTGTCCCCCTGGTTAGCTCCAGCTATTTCTGTCATGCAACTTGAAAATCACTGGAGGGAGGAAGATCGCCATAACAACCGCTGAAATGATCTTGTGGAATGTGTCTAGTGGCACTGGAATAACCTGAATATGTGCTCCAGATGTGTCTGCTGTCAGGAAAAAAGTAAACACATCTGATGGACAGCGTATGACTAGATGGCCTCGAAGCGACTCCAGAGGCTGGGGGAGGGGGGAGGGGCGGCACATGTGCGCCGGGGGCCGCGGGGGAAGCCGGGCCGCCCTCAGCCCGCCGGGGGCACCGCGGACCGGAGCCCGGGGCGCCCGCGAGCAGTGAGCGCGACTGTTCCGGTCGCGTCCCTCCCCGGAGTGGCCTCCGTGGGACGGCAGCGGCCTCTGCGAGTTTCCGTCTGGCACGGCCTTGTGAGCATTTGGGAGCAAACTCAAACAGCAACGCTGGGAGGAAGGGGGAAAAGAGAGGCGCGGGTTCAAGACGCTCTTTCTGCCTTAAAAATTAATGGCAACGTGTGTTTAAAGCATTCTCTCTTCAGGGCAGGGCGGTCTTCAGGCCTCTTGTCCTCCGCCTCTACCCACTGAATGGCTTTGCCGCTTGGCCCTAGATGCAAACTCTTGAAGCACTCTGTATTAGGTGACTGAGTGATACACTCCTGATAAAGTGGTGTCTTTTTCTGATGCTGCGGTGGTTCCATAGACTTTCACAAGCTGGACAAGTGGGTTGGTTCCCTAACCCAAAACATGTTTAAAAAATATTTTCCCAATGAAACACATAGAAAGGACCAGAAAACATGACATAGGCCAAAACACATTTTCACCTTGAGTCCTATTCTCAGGAGTGTTTGCAAAGGGAAGGCTTCAGATCTACGCCCAGTGCATATGTTCACAAACAAAACAGCAATTCTGCAAACATCCAGCGCACAGTGGGCACTTGTTGAGTATCTGCTGAATCCAACTAGGTTTTAATGTATAAGATTAACTAAAAGTGCTCCTTGGATTCTACAAATCAACAGTGGCAGAAATTACTTTAAAAAATAGGTAACCAAGCTTAAAAATACTTAAGAAAACTGGGAAGTTTATTTCCCCAGAGGAACAAAAATGCCTCCCTCAAGAAAACAGTAAACACCGTATCCACCGTAGTACACAGACCACCTACTTGTGTGTGAATCTACCACATTTTAATGCCTATTCTACTCCAAAAGCTTGTATTGTGGACTTAAGTTTTACAGAATTCAGAAGAAAAAAAAAAATTCACTAGTCTTCCCATAAATGCTTACACCTGTGAAAAGGCTACAAAGGTTTGTGCAGAAATTCAGAATCAATGTCAAAAGCTTTTCAAAGCAACATATTCCAGATTTTTCTTTCAAAAACTGCACACAATCATATTTCAATGAAATTTCTAGTACTTTTCCAACACGATCTAAACAAAGAACACAATTGTATTGGAAGGTATTTACTTCTATAAAATACACCTTTAAGAAATGGAATTGCTTATGCTTAACATCCATTAAGATCAATAAATTATATCACTTGGGCTGAGGGACAGCAGCATTCACCTGGTACTTCATTCAAGGCAATTGCCAACTTACGAATCCCCTTTCAATTTCTAAGTGTCTAAGTACATTCTCCTCCTTTGATAAAACTCATTTAGTGACTCAGATCCTGAAAGTAGATCACCAAAGGGAAAAGGAAAACTATGAGAAATTATTATTTGAGAGCAGGAAATGGAACAAACCTTCAACTCACTTCCTGCAACTCACACATTCAACCTGGCAGAGGAAGACCCTAAGGATGCTTGGAGGATGAAGGACTCCAAATTTGAAGAAATAGGTGAAAGGACAGCAAGAGTGAATGGCAATGCTTCTGCCTTCTAGAAATTGGATTCCACTGGCAGCTGGCTGAATGAAACCAATAACAGATTCACAGTTGTGGAAAATGTTTCATACTCCTCTAAGCGAAAACGTCGTTATTTCCTTGTAACAGAAACTGTACTTCTTGACAAGTTAGACAACCTAAAATAATCATTGCCAAGGTGCAATTTATAAAATTTGTTGGCAATCTATAAAAAAGAAATAATCTGGGTACTTTCAATTATTTGCAGAGCATACTTCATTATTATTATTCCAGTCTAATCTAGCGCCCCCGTCAAATTAAAAGACTTCAAAAAGGGCTGACAGATTTCCAAATAAAAAGCCAAATATTTTAAAGCTTTTGTGAGCCAAAGTCATAAATGTGCACATTTGTACAATGAGGTGCCAAATGTCCAAAAGATGGATGAATTTCAATGACCATTTTCATTTGCCTTAGCCTTAGTGTTCAACCAATAAGCAAAAAGTCTGTGTATATTCCAAGAACAGGAATGTATTTGTATTTATGTGATGTTTCTTATCCATCTCCATCTAAAAGTTCTTACACCAAACTTGTAGTTAACTTTTATAAGAAAAGGCAAGTAAGGCACCAGGATCTTTCCTCAAATTTGGAGTCATTGTTTTCAGTGACTTTTTTTTTTTTTTTTGGTTCTTAAGAGCATCAAAAGGTTGGAATGGGATGAAACCTGGAGTTAATGTATTCAAGTTCCAAAAGTTATATGATACCCATATGAACATATTTGGTGGCTGAACTCCACACAATTAAGCCTATGGCTGAAATCAAACTTCACACGTATAGTCTGTCCTTAGTTCACTGTGTGCTCAAAATGCAATCAAGTGCTCATGGGTTAGTTATGGTTTCTCAAACCACCAGCTTCTCTTAGACAATGCCACACAAGTAGCAGAAGCTCTGTACAGACTCTTCCTAATGCTTTTCTGTTTCACTCTGCTGAGCAAATAATGGTGATGCTTATAACATGCACAGACTATGAGATAAGCAGACTCATCAAGCAAGATTTAGGAAACTTGGGAGAATTTACCAACAATTCTTTTACCATTCTGTATAGCATTACGAGCCAGCACATAACAACTAGCAAGTTAAGGAAGGCCAGAAAAGTTGAATACTCAAGCAGGAAAAAAAAAAAGACAGAGAGAAAAAAAGAAACTAAGAGGGCTACCAGCAAGCCAATCTATTAGAATTCCAGCTGGCTTAGGAGTAAAACACTGCAATGCAGTTTTCTGGCTGCAGGAGTTTTTGAACTGTTCAGGCTTCATTCATGTGGCACTGTTTCTTGAGCAAAAACAAGAGAAAGTTATAGGAATGAATGAAAACCAAAATCTAGACTTCAAAGCGATGATTTTCTGATTTCTGTTAAAGAAGGAAACATGGATTCTTGAGAAAAGCATTTTCAAGAATGTGAACAAGAACTCCTTAGTGAGTTCTTAAAATAAGGAACTCGTCAAAGCAGAAATGTGATGTTATTTCATGTACTTAAAGGCCAACAGAAAAAAAGAAAATCCAGAAGGTTCTTTGACATCATCAGTCATGTGTCATGATATCAAGGGGAAAGAAGCCATGAGATGGCACAGGATTCCAAAGAAAAACAGGCAATCTGCACAGTGGAACACAAAGAACACAATATGTTCTGCCCAGGTTTGGAGGTCTAAACGATTCCCTAATCAAGAACAAACGGCTACAACATTGGATCTGCTTATTGTAATGTCATCAATTCTGGGACAAATTTCTAAAACCATCCACTCCTCTCCTGCACTGACTATAAAACACGTCAATGAATCCTATCCACAGTATTACAACAAACAGAATATTCTTTCAAGGAGTCTGAAATCAAGAAGATAAAACCTAACAATGGACATTAATTTTTAAAATAATTATTTTACACGTAGCATTTAAGAGGAAGAAGAGTCCCTGAATCCACATTCCTTCTTATTACAGACAAGGAATCAGTCTTATAAAAGTTCAGTAATTCACCCCATGTCACAGCTATTTATCTGGAGAAGAATTAGAACAGAAACCTTCATGGCAGTGAGATCCTCCCACAAATCCATCCTCCTCTTGCCATGGCCAACCTCACTCCCTACTCCCAAATGAGAACGGATTTGAATTCCCTGGATGAATTCTTCTCAGAAGCTCAGCCTCAAGAAGAGAGACAACATTAACAAAGAAATCGAAAAAACATTCTTCTGGACAATTTCAAACTTCTGTCCCTATAAGCATTTTACCAGGATTGTTCAAAAAAAATAAAGAAAATATCCACTTTGAGTTTGAACTCCATTCTTCTTCCTATATCCTGGAGCAGGTGCTCCCAGGCTACAAAATGCCAAGAGGAGAGAACAGAAAGCTGGCCTAAGAAGCCGAGAACTTTGGGGTCATTAGCCCCAGGGGAGTAATGGTTGACTATATTCCCTTACGGTTCCTTTATCCTTAGTTCACTAAGGGTAAAGGGCAATTTTTTTTCTCTGCTGTTTTTCAATGTTATTGCCCTTGCAGGCCCATCACGGGACCCTGACATGCTGGGAATTGCTCGTTACTTGGCTGCATATGCCACAAGAAGGAGTCATTCCTATTGCACATGGGACCCTGTCCCTGGCTCCAGAGAGAGGATCACCTCAAATGGACTGCCAGGTGGCAGAGCAAGCCCTTCAAAAATCCTGAGCGCAAACCCTGCCTAAAACCTTCAACAGCGTCCCATTTCACCCAGAATAATGACTATGGTC
Source organism: Delphinus delphis (assembly GCF_949987515.2). Lineage (NCBI taxonomy): Eukaryota > Metazoa > Chordata > Mammalia > Artiodactyla > Delphinidae > Delphinus > Delphinus delphis. The sequence goes on from NC_082688.1 coordinate 65,811,240, forward strand.
CCTGCCATGGCCTACAAGCTCCTCCCTCCATGGTCTGGCTCCGGCTAACCAGCCTTACCTTGCTCTAGTCTCTCGACAGCGACAATAGCCTCTGTTCACACCGCTAGTGCCCCAGGCTCTCTCTGACCTCAGGGTGCTGGTCCTTTTGCAACACTCAGCACCCTCCATCTTAGCCCCCAAGCAACCTAATGTCTCTCCATCCTTCAGATCTCAGCTCAAACAGCCCTTCAGGGAGATCTGCCCCGATACCCCCAACTACACTTGGTGGCCCATGCTTTATTTACATTTGGGGGTTCCGAGTAGTAGTCCATTTGGAAAAGGGAGAGGGGTTCCAAGGCTCAGAAAAGGTTTGAACATCACTGCACAGCTTCCAAAGTCCCTTAAAGCAAAATAATTCTGCTATTTGTAGTAATTATCTTCCCCTCCTGAGTTAACTATACTAGTAAAGGAGTCAATGTTATAAATTTGGAGATCCCCAAGTCTGCTTGTTAGGGCCAATATCCATTTATTTCAAACACTCCAAAATAGATAAATACTTTTATAAACTATAGACACTTAAGTCCTTCTTTCCCCACATTGGTTGTAATAAGTGGCAGCAGCAGCAGATGAACAAAAAATACACAAGGCTTAGAATCACACTCCAGTTAGACTGCTCCTTACCAGCTACCTGACCTTAGGTAAGTCTGTTTTCTTCTTTGGGCCCATTTTCTTTTGTGGGAAGAGAAAAACAAAGATACCTTCCTTAGAGGATTCAGAAGACATGTATCTGGAAGCCATTTGTATTCCCAACTTTACCTTACCATTCACAATTCTGCCTGATTATCTAAATGTTATTAGTCTCATTCTTATGTAACCTCCATAAGGGTAGGGATTGTTACTCTTTTTCCCCTATCTTTGAGTCCTTAGAGCTTAGTAGTGTCTGCCCTATATATATTAAGCACCCAGCAAAGAATTTTTATAAAAGTGAATTCAAAAAGATAGTGTAACAGATTCCCCTTCCTTTGTTAGTTTTGATTTCTTTTTTAAGAAGTCGATAATTCTACAGTGGGTAATGTGTCTTCGGCATTCTCACTTGTGTATGGTTGGTTAATATTTTCCACAGAAGTCAGTGTTCACTGGGACAAAGTCAGTCATGTATACCCATGAGGACTTATGAAAAGTCTAGTCAGTGAGTCTCATTTAGTGATAATAGCTTCACTCACTAGTGTCACAAACTTCGTGCCATTGTTCAAAAGGACAACTGAGTTACAGAGCGTGTGCAACAATCAGCACTGTCCTTCTACACAAATGGAGAAACAATTCTCCACTTGTGGGATGTTAGCAGCAGGGACTTCATATAATAATAATAGTTAAACGCTGTCTACTTTTTCTGTCTACTTTTTCAATCAAAATTGTTGAATATTTCCATCAAACAAATGATTGCTTTTTTCAATCAAAATTGTTTTTCTTTTTCTGTGCCAAGCACGTTTGTAACCACTTTACATATAGTAACTCATTTAATCCTCACCACCACAACCCCATGAGGTAGGTACCATTATTATCCTTATTTTATAGAGGCAGAATCTGAGCCTAAACTGTCTTTGTGCTTATAAAATTTTTTTCTCTTAACATTTATTTAGCGAAAAACTAGTATGCACAAGGTACAGTTTTGTTTTTGTTTATTTGGTACGCGGGCCTCTCACCGTTGCAGCCCCTCCCGTTGCGGAGCACAGGCTCCGGACGTGCAGGCTCAGCGGTCATGGCTCACTGGCCTAGCTGCTCCGCGGCATGTGGGATCCTCCCGGACCGGGGCACGAACCCGTGTCCCCTGCATCGGCAGGCGGACTCTCAACCACTGCGCCACCAGGGAAGCCCACAAGGTACAGTTTTGATACTGTATTTTAAACATGAGATTTAAGTCTCTTGCCAAAAAACACAGATTTCAGTTAGAAGAGGTTTTAAAAGAACTGATGTCTAAAGTTGTATTGTTTTTTCCCAGTCTGACCAGTTTTGAGACTTGCCCTAATAGGATAAGGCTCTGAACTGCAGGGAGCCTTTAGTAAAACACAGCACCCATCTCACCTAGTTAAGAATCCTGGCACTAGAAATCCATTTCACCCCACTCAGAAGCAGGCTGCGGTACATAATTATTTTCATCTGGTTATAACACAGGGTGGTGAGTTTAATCTCTAAAATCCTACAGGGATTGGTTTTAGCAGTTTTAGAAATTGCTTTTCACGCTATGAATGTGCCGCACAGCAAGATGGTCCTGCTAATGGTTCCCAGACTAGGATTTGGGGGGACCAAAGGCACGGCTCCCTTCTTTCCCTAATTTCCTTTCCTTTGTGGGCCAAGTCTGTGGTTATTCATGGTATCCTCATGGCCCCCCTTTCAAACACAGTTTGTTCTGATCTGGACAAAGGAACAGAGGTCTTTTTTTTCTTAAGTTATAGTCAATGATAACTAGTCATGGAGTCAAATAAATCCATATATAAAGTGGACCGTCCGTGAACAGTCTTTTTTAAAAACATGAAAGCATATATGCAGATGAAATAGATTCCCAAACAATAATGTGGCCATGAGTGTGATGTTATCTCTAGTTTATCTTGTTTTTAAAAACTTTTGCTAAACCCTTCCTTCCCAGGAAATAAAATATTCAAGAAAACCGATTCAAGAATATAATTTAATGTCTCCCTTCTTTCTTTAATTAAGTTCAACTCTACTCAGTCAATCCTAATTTCTCCCAGGTCCTGAATGAACCCTCACCATCAGGAACAAAAAGAGGATACTTTGCTAATCAGTGTTTAACGTGAAGTTGCTACAAAGACTAGCACTAACAAATCCCATAAAGTAAAAATGATGATTTTCTTCAGTTTTTGGTAGAAGAGACAACCTCAATATATACATGCAAATTAAACTTCCCTGCTTTACACAGCAATCAGAAAAGGTCCTTGGGCTGTCCACAGCATTCTGAGTAATAGGAAGCCACTTAAATTAATAATGACAACTACATGTCTAAAGTTAGTCAACTTATACACCTGGTTCAATATTTGTGAGAATATTTTGGCTGTGCCCCCAAACAGTTTTTTGTATGATAAAATCCCGCCCAGTGTCCTACTACCTGATGTGGGGGATGACTTAGGTAAATTCAAAGAGTCACGTCTATATAAGGCATAGAGATAGAGAAGTAACAAGACATTTTCTATTTTTTTCCTTTCTTTTCATGTTCTTGGAGCTAAAAATTGATCCACAGCAAAGATCTTAGTAGTATAAAACCACAACACCATGAAACACAACCTTAGAAAACCCTAATTCCACCAGACTGCCAAGTCCTTGGGGAATTATCTCCAGTCCCAAAGGCAATGCCTGGCATAAAGGAGGTCCTCAAATATTATCTATACAATGAGATAAATAAAGCCCCAGAATGACAGTTTTTCGAGTACTCTTAGCAGAAGGTATCCAAGACCGTATTGTGATACCACTTCAAAGATGAGGCACCAGAACAACAGAGCCGCGAGTAGCCTGACCTGGGGGCTCCCAAGGTACCGCTTACCAGGGCCATCACACCTCTGCCCCATCATTTAAAACGCCTAGGGCATCCACTCTTTCACTTTTGCTCCGCTTTCTATATTTTATGATCTATGGGGTATAAACACCAAAAGTGGAAGACGCAACCAGATCATTCAGAGGCCAAATCCTAACGAGATCCACTACTGTCCTTTGCAGCTGTGCAAGCCTGACGGCTTAGGCTACCAGATGTTTAGGTCTAGTTAAATAAGGCCCACAGAATACTGTATATTGTACACAAGTTTCCATTTACCACTTATTTTTAACCAAAAAATATTTCTTTGGAGTCTTTTTCATGCACAGGCCTCTGGCATTTAAATCTAGACAGATTTTTACAGGAAAAACAAAGCTCAGAAATGCAACTTGTTACCACTCACTCTCCAGATTTTGAGGATTTCTCTATGAAAACTGATCACAACAAAACATGCTAACCTGTATGAACTGCAGAATGGAAAATCCAGTGTATTTTCAGATTTCCAGAGCTTAGACTTCGAACAGTAGACGTGATCTTCACCTGGTAGCTTGCTGTTGCTCTTACGTAAAACTGAATTTCAGCTACTGATTCAACATTTATGGAATTACTGTATGCCAGGCTTATGCTAGGTTTGGTGACTCAAACATGAATAAAACATGACTCGTACCCTTGGGCAGGGACAATCTTAATGGTGGTTCAGGCAGACACCAAGAAATACAAAAAGTTATCTGTTAGCCTACGTGTGCCACAAAGAGGTTTCCCACATTTAATGTCTTGAGGAACCCATGTGAAGAAAAACTAATTCTGTTTGTCAGTGGAGATGAGCTAACAGGAGTTAGTTCTGACATAGGTCCCTTCTTATACAAAGACCTAATATATAAAAGTCACCAAAATGTGGAGTTTCTAAAACAGTGGATTAAGTCTTTAACAACTCTGGATAATTTTCTTAGATAATGAAAGGCATTAGAAACTTAAGTATTCTTTCCTTAAAGTCAAGCAAAAATTCTCCAACAGTTTGTATATATTGTACATCTGAAGGCAATCTTATTTGCTTTCAGCAATGCTGAGCCACTCGTAACTGGCACTAGCTGCTAAGGGCTCTGCCTCTTTTAATGCCCTGTTTATGTTGTGTATCAATATGGCAAAACTTACACGCCATCACTCATTTTCTTACCTACCTTCCTTCTATTTGGTATTAAATTACAACCCAAAATATGACTTAGTTTTGAAAGTTATCTTAGAATAAAAATGAATGCCCATACCAAATACTAACTAACGATAACCACTTAGGTAACTGTGGTTCATTAGATGGCTTACTTTTCTGAAGGGACCTACTAGGTTTGATTCACCCGGATCTGCAGGTTAGAAGAGAAGCCCACGTGACTCTACGTGCAGCATGCTGTACACTCTTTAGCTCAGGCAACAACCACTTCATTCCTTCCCAGAGGCCATCACGGTATGCCTACTAGGCAGCTGGCTCTATGGCCTATGATTCTCTCCCCAAAGCAGAAATACACTGACCTTCAGGCAGGAGTACAAAGGTCGATTAGAAGAAGCTCGTCTCTACTGCTGAATACTGTGGTTATCAGAGCTCAGGTTCTTGACTTAGGCCTGTACTCTGATCCTCATGCTGGCACTTACAAGTTGGATGACTTGCTTCAAGCCACTTAACTTTTCTGAAGCTTCATTTTTCCATAGTGATAAACAATGTTAATAATGCCTGGTTTGTGGGATGCTTAAAAAGATTAAATGAGGTAATAATGCACATAGCTGGAACACAGTAAGTACTCAAAAGATTACTAGCTTACTCATCTCCTAAAGCATAATATTGTGAAAATATGCAAAACCTAGAGTCTGAAGATTCAGTTCCCAGTTTTGTGCCCCTTGGCTTTACAGTGCTGTGACCTGGTCATAACACCTAAATCCATGGTACTTTTATTATCTCTGCTATACAATGGGAAGAATTATAATTCAAATGAGTATTTGTGGAATACGTTGAGAAATTTTCTGTGAAGATGTTCATAAACTGTAAGATTCGTGGTAAAATGTAAAACTGATCAAAGTCAAGCACTTGAACAAAAAAGCTCATCTCAACCCTATAGCGATAAAAAATGTAACCTCTGATACATAACGTGAATGGAAAAGGATTCTGAACTACGATTAGTCAACACATGAGATGCATGTACCTACATACACACGTGTATGCCTGCCAGCACACACGCCCCTACAATAGTCATCAACAACTGCTCAACTCCTTCCCAATGACCCAAGGCAGTCTCAGAATCCTTTTCTCAAGCAGCCATTACCGATCTATCAATATTGCAAGGGAGGAAAAACCTGTTTTCCATCCTTCATTTTGTCTGCTCTTCAGATAAGGAGCTCTGCAGAAGTACCAAAGTTACAAAGATCAAACAGTTAGTCAGTGACAGAGTCCGGGTTAGAAAAAAAACAGACCTTGTGCCTTCGGTCCATTCCACAGTGCCTATCTGGAATGTTTATCACACACACCCCCTAAACCCCTACTCTTCCTTGCTTTGTGTCCTGATCATTTAATTTCTTACCATCTCATTCTGGCAGCCACACATGCTCCTCTCCCTTTTGCTTTTAGAAAATTCAGCATTCCCTGGCATAAAAGGGCAAAGAGACTGTCATTTCATATCCATGAAGCTAATGAATGCCCACAGTTGACCTGGCATCTCCCCCTTAAGCCGTGCTAACATCAGCTGTCACTCAAAAGTTCACTCTACAGCTTGACCTTTGCTTCTGCTCAGAAGTACTCACCCTATTATGAAAAGTGTTTTTCCTTTAATGTCATGATGACAAAATACTGCGATGTCTGTATGCCTTTCCAAACAGGCAGATTTGTGACACACACTAAATGGTTTTGTCACTAGATTCAAGAATTTAAGGCAGGGAGAAATACCAAAAACAAAAAAAGAATTACCAGGTCGAGTGACTGGGAAAAACTGGTACTCCTATGCTCATCAGCCACAAAAACCATACATAATCAAGTTTATGAATCTGACACCCAAAGAACATTTCAGTCATATTTAATTCAGCAGTTCTACTGTAAAATAAGACTAAGACTGCTCATCAGAGAAGGGTTACCGTATAGATGATGGGCATCTTCAAATTGGCCAATTTCCTTATTATTTTCAATACCATAAAACATTTTAGCTACTTCACAAAAGGCAGGCATAACTTTAAACAGGAAGTAATATATCAAAAAACAAAATCAGCTTTTTGGGTTGAAATGAGCCCACCAGTTCCACCACTGTAACCTCAGCCAGGGTGGTCATTATTTTTGTTGCTCTTCAGATTTTTCATTCGAACACTGCAGTTCTATACTTCACAAGAAAAAAATTACCTAATACGCAATGTTCTAGGCAAATAAAAAAAGGTCACACATAAATTAATCAGCATCACAGGACTACAGAGGCCCTTCTTTAATCAACACAGGAAATGTGCATAACATCTACCATTTTAAAGAGTTTTTATGGTACATCAGGCCCCGAGCTGATCCTTACCCACACTATTTCTACTTTAATCCTTGCTCCGACCTGATACAAAGAAGATTATTACCCTCCAAGTTAACAAATGAGGAAATTGACACTTCAAGAAATTCTGTCCATTGTCAAACTTCCCATAACACAGTTGGGATTCAAACTCAGGCCTTTCTGACTCATATGCTTTCTATCCCTATGCTACCCTATACTGCTTCCTACTACACTATAAATATTTAGAACAATTGCAACATTTGTAGATAAGGCAATCAGAACCATAAGTAACTGATCATTCCTCAAAATGCAGGTATCTGAGCTAAACTGCATCCACAATCAAACCATCATATCACCAAAGGCTAATCAGGTCATGAAGTGTACCTGTCTGTCATTTAAGATAAAAGTGCAACCCTTGTGATCTTTGACTGGTTTTACCACACTGTGGTAGTTACATGCCTTGTTATGAAGTCAATCATACAAAGTTTGAAAATGTTTAAACAATGGACACATAAAACGTGTCAAAAAAGATAAAACTTAAAAGTAAAAGATTAATCAATGAAAAAGTTGGCATGCACGATGGGCAACCATTGCAAAAGATTCTTCCCTAGCCTATGTCTGCAAAACACTATTTTATGGACATATTTTTTGGAGTTTCAGAAGCTGTTTTACCTTACATTAGCTATTCTAATGTAACTGCCTCCATTATGTTTTTGACTGCTGAACTAGTAAGAAAATTCAGTTTTCTCTTAGAAGAGAAACCATTCTTCTCACTGGCATCACAGTTTCCAAAATAATTCATGTAGGTTTAAGTGTGATACTTTCTGTTCAGAGGATAAATGAAAAGAAAGGAATGAGCATTTGGCACTTGCCTTTGACAGACCCCATGTGAGGCATTTTCACATATGTTATCTCAAAATACTCCAGGTAGCAATACTATTATATTTCATAGGAGAGAGCACAGTAGGTCAAAAAGTGAAGGATGCCAAGGGCTAGGTGGAGAGGTGAATGGAGAGTTACTACTTTGGGGTATAGTTTGCTTTTGAAATGATGAAAACCTTCTAGAATCAAATAGTGGCAATGGTTGTACAACCTTGTGAATATACTAAAAACCACTGATTGTACCCTTTTTAAAATGGTGAATTGTATAGTATGTAAATTACATCTCAATTTTTTAAATTACATAGTCATGGTAAAAAGGTTAACATTTGAGAAATCCAGGTGAAGGGTTATATGGGAATTTATTATACTATTTTTCCAACTTTTCTGCAAGCCTGAAATTATTTCAAAATAAAGTTTTTTTTAAAAGGCACAAAAATATGAATACAGTTAATGCTACTGAACTTACGCTTACAAAATGGATGAGAGGGCTTCCCTGGTGGCACAGTGGTTGAGAGTCCGCCTGCCAATGCAGGGGACGCGGGTTCGTGCCCCGGTCTGGGAAGATCCCACATGCCGCGGAGCGGCTGGGCCCGTGAGCCATGGCCGCTGAGCCTGCGCGTCCGGAGCCTGTGCTCCGCAACGGGAGAGGCCGCAACAGTGAGAGGCCCGCGTACCACACACACAAAAAAAATGGACGAGAGGATAAATTTTATATTATGTGTTTGTTTTTTTTTTACCACAATTAGAAATAAATAAATAGGTAAAGGAATTTGTACAACAAGATTCTACCTAGTAAGTAGAGGTATCGGTATTCAAATGCAGGTCATTCCAACACCAAAGCCAAAACTCTTGTTAGAAGCCCAAAAAAGAGCTGATTTATTTTCCTTAGATTGTGCTGAGATGTTACTTATGGCCATTCTAAAGCTGCACACTAACACACACACCTAAACTGCTTTTTCATAAATGAAAACTACTACCAACTAAGTGGGTTTTATTAAATGTTTCTGAGCTACTTTAAGGTTGCCACATGACTGTGAATGTGTGTGGAAGAAGAGAATGTTTCTGTGTTATGCTGTATATTAAATAATGATTCCAGACTGAATATTATTCAAAAACAAGGCCTTATGTTGAAATTTCCAGTCAAAATTTCAAAACTGGTACTGACATGAGAAAGTAATGAATGTGAAAATATTTGTTTTTATCAAATTCTGGTTTTATTTAATGTTTTTCTGTTGACTTAAAAATTCTTTAATTCTATAGCAATTTCTCACAAAGATAATTATTTTCTTTAATTACAAAAAAAATTAGAGACATGAGTTTCAACACACTTATATAATGTGCTCATCTGCCGAACACTGACACACAATACAATGGGTATTTGCATAAATGGGTCTATCTGGGTTTGACTTGGGAGCTCACAACTAAATATCTTTAGTAAGCCAAGCGTATAAAATACCCATATACCTTTAGAAATCAATTTACTCAGGAACATTAAGAAGTGGAATTTGGGTTAAGCTGTAATCAAGTATAGAAAGCTGACCCTTGAACAACATGGGGGTTAGAGGCACCAACCCTCCACACCATCAAAAACCCAAGAATAACTTATAGTTGGCCCTCCATATACACTGAAAAAAACCAGTGTATAAGTGAATCCAGGCAGTTTGAACCTGTGTTGTTCAAGGGTCAACTATACTAAAGGGAAGGAAAGGGGAAAGAAGGGGAGGGAAACATTCCTTTAAAAAAAATGTCAGGTCGGAATTCCCTGGCGGTCCAGTGGTTAGGACTCAGCACTTCCACTGCCAGGGCCTGGGTTCAATCCCTGGTTAGGGAACTAAAATCCCTTAAGCTGCACAGCGCAACTAAAAAAAAAAAGTCAGGTGGCAATTCTAGGGGGAAAGCAAATCATTTTTACCAATATTTTTATTTTTTTTCATATCAATAACTGTCCAGTGATTCCCAGCAGAGGCATTGACATTTTGGGCAGAACAAGTCATCACTGAGGATAAATTCTTCTGCGGCTGGGACAATGAGGTGTCCTTGGCCCACTACATAGCAGGAGGCACTCCAATTCCACTCATTTGTAACAAACAAAACCATTTCCCAAGATTTCCAAACACCCCGTGGAGGTGGCAGCACCCCCAGGTCCAGAACCCAGACAAGCTGTAACATCTTCCCCGTCTCAGTGTTTCACAGCCAACTGATGAGTGGGAAGCTGCTTCCGTCAGTCAGGCTGGATGCCAAGGCTGTCACGCACAGCCAGGATGCCCCACGTTCAGAGATAACCCTCTCTCTCTTACAGGGCCCACCAGCTGCAAATTCAGATTTCCACCGTCAGTTATTCTTAAAACCAAAACTGGCATTCATCTGATTGACACCACAAAAACTCTAAGAGAAATGAACATTTAAAAAATGGAAAGACTTTCATTATTTCATGCATGCTTTTTACAGTCACAGTCTTCAAAAGTTACAGGGCTTAGACCATCTTACTTTTTAATGTAACAGGTCATGATATACTGATTAGAAAGAAACCACTGGGAGTTCAGTTTTCAAAACAGAAGAGTTATACCAAGAATCCAAACCCCACATGTCAGAGCACAAGACGTTCAAGTTCAATGCCTCTGCATACTTAAGTTACCAGAGGACAGAAACAACGCAGAATTTATAAAAACTGATTTAGTATAAAATACAGAAGACAGAGTTAACTTTGAAATACAGAACTGCAGAGTTTTATTTTCAACTGTAATGAAAGAATGAAAGGAAAGAAACTTCAAAGCTAGGAATACTTTAACTTAATGAGAAAAGAAAATCTAGCATTTTCCGTGTTAAATTTCAAACAGTTATCAATCACAGAACTGCATCATCTTTTCACTATTTCTTTAAGCAAAGCCCAATAGGTCTGCCTGTTAATAATAAAAGTCATTGTATTTCTTGCTTTCAAAAGTATTTAATCACCACAAATTCTTTGGTAGAGTCTTTCCCAAGTTCTGACTAGAATCCTGTAAGTCTACAGAACTAGCTCACCAGGGAACACAGCACAACGCTAAATACCACAATCTATCACCAGTATTAACTGCTCCCAGCCCTAAGACTTTAATTGCGACAAGACTGCAGCTCAGAGCCTGAAGCCGGGTAAAGTCCTCTTGCAGCAGGCAGGGACAAGGACCACATATTTTCATGCATGCTGGTGCATATTACACACTGTTTGCTGCCCCAGTCACAAGCATGTCCAGGACAGGATTTCTAAACTAGTCAGTGAAAATTCTACTCAATGCATTTTTACAGAATGAGCCCCGAATTATTTTAGACCCATCCATGAAGATTAAGTGACCAAAGCACCAACAGGTTTGCCAGTAGCTACAACCTTCTGACAAACTTTGGGAAAGAGAAATCCAATAAAATTTTGTTATCACAACACTAGACTGTCAATTTCCAATTTATAAACGAACTATCGCAGTCAAAACTGCAAAGTGAGTCAGTATTAGCGTTTATCATTACTGTTAAAGACAGATGTCTTTTTAAGAACCACTGGAATTTTTTCTTCCCTTACAGTACACTATTTCTGCAAAACACAAAGTGGATGATATATTTAAAACAGTAATATCAGTTTACAATGTCAAGTTACTGCATGGTCAAAAACTTGATTTCTATAGCAGGTCCTCAAGATAAAACTAAAATCCTCTGCTGCGGTAGGTCTACTTTCCAATTACTAGAAGTAAGAATACGAGAGATATAATTAGTTATGACACTAGGACAGGCATACATGTTTCAACACACACGCAGCTCAGAACAAAGTTTTTGGCATTATATGACAGAGGACTTAAACCAAAGACTCAAAGAGAGGTTATGCAGTGTGTGTGTGTGCATGTATGTATATGTCTTTTTTTTTTTATTTAAAACTTGCCACACCAAATTATTTCTTTAAAGTTATAAGCATATTTTGATTTGTTTAAACATCTCTTTAAAGATTTCTCGGGGAAAAAAAAAACACCCTGCGGCTTTCATTGCGCCTACATTACAAATTAAGGAAGCTGACTTTATAAAATTCATTTGGTGAAAAAGAATCACCTTTCAAAGAAGGCTGCATGTTGGCTAAACACATTTAGAAAAGTTTGACGGTCCTAGTCTTGGATTTCTCAATCAGGGATGAAACACTAATTTCTAAAAATGGAATATACAAGGCAGTACAATTTAACTTTGACCATTAAAAGTCTGTCCAAGATATACTGCCGAGACAGCCACAAACCAGAATCTTTCAGCAGAGCTTTAAAAATTAAAACATGAAACTATTAAATAAGTACATTACTAAATTATGATCCACTTAGGATCATTTATTCCTTGATAAAGATAGAAAGACAAAAATTTCATAATTATATACCTAAGAATCTACAGAGCAGCATGTGAGAGCTGTATCAACAGTTGATTATAATAAAGTATGACTGCACTCAAATGAGGGGCAAATTTAAGAAAGAAACAGATTACATACATACATAAAAAACTGAAATTCTGTAAGATCCTACTGTGCTTGATCTCAAAGAATTATAACATGAAATATTCCAAAACTTCCCTTTTCTAAGAAAGGGTCTTGGTTTAGGCCTGGATTCAGTCAAAGATTTTATTAAAAAGAAATTTATGATGCAGTAGTTTATAAAAACACAACAAAACTCAATCTCATGATATTCTGAGAAATATCCAATAGTAATAAATGGTTCTTTTATTTAGTTTCTTATCAAATATAAATTTCTTTTCCTGAGAATACCAATCCAAAAAAACCTAGAAAGGTCCAATATCTCATGGTAAAGAGATGACACCAAAAAATGGAAGTAGATTTCAAGTCTGACAGCTTCCATCTTCCGGGTCATGACTGCCCTCAATCTGCATATGAAATTCCATGGACAAAGTCAGGTGTAGGTATTGTGAATGGGTGTCGGAAAACACAGAGCTTTTAATTAAGTGCATTCTCGAGTATAATAAGCCACCCTGGAACAAGATAAAACATGGAGAACCCTTTCAGCTAGACCTTACACTCCCACAGGAGTCATCATACATGACAATGAACTATGACAAATCCCATCTCATGGGCCAAATGGTCCATGAAGACAGCACATGTGTTTCCTACAAAGACAGTATTAATGATGCACTCGTGTTTTGGTCGAGCAGAGCTTTCCACCTTATAACAGAGCCTGCTAAGTGCCCTCTCTACCTTCACAGAACTATGTAAAAAGCTTTAGTAAACTACGTATGTATAAGTTCACTTTGGGTTTGGCTAAAAGAAAACACCCAACAGTTTACAGCTGTTTACTTCTAATACCAGTTGGTCTTAACTTTCTTTCAAATCAGAAAGTTCCAAAGTTTCAGAGAACTCTGGGGGAATCCAGAAATATCTAAAGTTAGCTTTTCTGGAGTCAAACTTATTTCATTCCTTTTTATTTCTTGAATTCTCATTCTTAAAAACCTTCTACAAACTTCAAAATAGGGTGTGGGTGTGATTTTGCAAAATAAACTTATTTTTCAAAACTGATTTTAATATTTTTAACAATAAAATTATGCCAAGATCTACAGATTCCACGCAAAATTAGCATTTTGTGCTGTGGAGAAGAGGTTGGAAGATGAATTGGAAGAAAGTTTACAACACAGTATTTTCCGAGAAGGTATAACTAGTGCATTTCTCAACTGAGAACCAGAAAGTAATCATAAACTGATTGGTAAGTGTCACCTGAAACTACAACTTACAGGAATTCAAAAACAAATCTTAAAGCATAAAAAACAAAATAAAATCATACTCCCCTTTAGCAACTACTCTTTCCTTTGACTTCCGTCATCTGTCAGCATAGACAAGACTGCCTCAGAAACAGTTTGTGTGCACAAATTTGTACTACGCTTGCTTTCTCATTTCTCATGTCCTGAGTATTTATTTATACCCCACATATACAGATTTACTGAAACTAAGACAAAATATACAATATAAGCTATGTGACAATCGTTCTAATTTCTAGCCAAAGAGCGCTACACAAAACCATTTAATATCATGGAGCACTTACACAGTCTCACATCTTAGGTAAAAATTGCCTTGATCGTCTCTGCCTTCAGAGGCCTCCTCAGGCCACAACCTATAATACTTTTACTCAGATTTCACAAGATCTACACTGAAGTACAATCTATCGGGTACTTGCCACGTGCAGCCCAGTTGCATAAGACCACAAAATATTAACACAATTTGATGGTTAGAAAAATGTTTGTAAGCATGCATGTATGAATCTATATATGCAAAAAAATCTCCCACCGGTTCTCCTAGAACCAAATGAGTTTCTATGGATATTAATAGGAAGTTCCATTATTGGTGGGGAAAAATAGTCAATATGTCTCAGTTGTCACCTCAGGACACTGTGCTCATTCCAACAACACTACTATTGTTCAAAACGTTTCTGGAATTCTTCCTTTGTGACTACTTCCAGAGCCAATTCATAAGTTATATGAGAAAAATCAACTGTGCCAATTTTCTTCTTACCAAAAATAGAATTATTTGGCTTTATCACCCACCATGTTCATCAGGCTTAACTTCTAGACAATTCAGAAAACCAGAACTTTTGTCACAGAAAATTTGCTGGCACTGAAGGTAATTAGAAGAATTAGATACAGGCTGTCCAAACCCAATGCCAAATGATGAACTCCAAAACATTTTAAGCTAACATCAGTGTATGACCTTCTAGGCTGACTATGTTATACAGAATAATACTTACTTGTATCTACTTATTTTTGGTTTTCAAGTTTCCTTAGCACATTTATTAGTATATTAATTACTTTAATGTTTCACTCAAGTTTATGAATCTTATCAAATTTTTATTAACAAGTTCTTCAAATGTTATAAAACTTCCTTTAACTTGAGAAGGTACTAAAATGAATACCTAACTAGGTGTCCTTCCGAATTCTAAATTTATCATTTATTTATTTTCCCAGTGTCTTCAAAATTGCATATATTGTAATTATAAAATGGAACTGTAAAACTTAAAATGGTGAATTGCATGGTATGTGAATTATATCTCAATAAAGCTGTTTAAAAAAAAAAAACTGAAGTCACCAAAGTAACCAGTTAAGCTTCATTAAAAGGCCTAAATTACTAAAAATGACATAAAAGAATTATTCAAAAATCAACCAAAAACACAGACCACCCCAAACAGACCAATCAGGTAGCAAGCAAACTCGAATCATCACTTAAAATGGCTCAACATACCTCCTCATATGGGTTAGTGCAGGTACAAAGGGCCCCATTACAGGAGCAATTTAACTCAAGATACCTGAAAGTTCTACCAGAAGTTGAATATTAAGGAATATCTATCAGTACACACGTGTGCTGAATTACAATATAATATCTCACTCCCAACCCAATATTAGATCTGTACAATTTTCTGAATAATGGGAAAGACTTTACACATTCTCACGAGTGGTATCACCACCTTATTACTCAAACACACAACATCTGTGAAAAGCCTGATTACGGAGATATATTTTGCTTCAAACAAAGTTAACCATCCTGGTCCAGATCAGGCTCAATCCATAGTGTCAAATCTGATTGCACAAGGTATCTCTTATACATGTACTCTAAGATACCATGCACACTACAAAACACAAATATAAAAATAGGAGAATGAGATAAATCACATTTCATTTTCCCCAGATCTTATAGGATGACTTTTGCATAACTTTTGGGGTGTTTACATCTACTCTGAAAACCACTGCTCCAGTAAGCAGTTCTGATAATTGCAACAGCAAATATCATAAATAACCCTCGAAGTAATAACTAAGATCTGATAAAAACTGATAAAAAATCTGTTAATGATTACAAGGAAAATCATATGCAGGTATATTCATTCACTCAATAAACAGCTGCTGAGTGTTTCCTAGACCAGGCACTGCTACAGGCAGCGGAAATTCAGAAATTAACAAGACATGCAAAAGTCCCTGTTCTTATGGAGTTTGGCATCCTGGCAGGAAGGTGGACGACAAATAATAAACTACATATAAATAAACAAATTCAGTATCTTTTCTAGTGGTGATAAATGCTATGAAGAAAAGAAGCAGGGATAGAGGTCAGAGAAACACACAGGGTGGAGAGACAGCTGGGGGACGAAAGCTGTCAGTAAGTTCTCTTGAAAGGGATAACATTTTCAAGGAGACATGAATGAAATAAGGGAGCAAGCCATGCAAAAATCTGGAAGAAGAGCATTCCAGGCAGAGGAAAACTGCGTACAAAGGCCTAAGAAGGTAGGAATTTGGCATATTCAGTGAACAGCAAGAAGGTCAGGATTATGGGAGCTGAGTGACCAGTGGTAGGAAATGATTTTGGAGCACTGGGCAAGGATTACATCTTACGTATCCTTTTCAGTCATGGCAGGAGTTCAGATTTCACTGCAGGTGTGGTAAGATGAAAGAAGACACTGGAAGGTTTTGTGATAGGGAAGTGATTTCTCTGTAAAGAATCCTCTGGGTGTAGTGGGCAGGACAGAGGCAAGAATGGAAGCACTGGGCCAAATGGAAGCTACTGCGGTATTCCAGGTAAAGGGTGGTAGGGCTCTGACCAGGGTGATGGTGAATGGGTGGAAGTCAGGAGACAGATCTAACAGGACTTGCCCAGTAGATGAGGGGCACAAGAGGAGGAGACCCTGAAAGATCCTGAGGAAAAACGTGGTGAGCAAGGAGGTTGGGGAGTCACATAAAAGTTAAGTCTCATGGCACTCATTTTAACTGGCCCTTTGTTTATCAATGCATTTTTCTAACTATATTTTTATCAGTGTTCAACATTTCCTGTGCAATTTTTCCATTCTCTCCATCACCACCCTCACTTAATTTTTGGTGCTGACACCTTTTCAAATTTAAAATTTGTAATACATTAAACCCTATAGGTTTAAATAATAAAATTCTCACACTACACAACCGTACCACAACTGCTCTGAAACTTACAGACCGCAGACTGAAATAGGGACAAAAGGATGAAAGCTGGACTAGATCTAAGGAAACCACAGCCAACAGGAGGCTCCCCTGTCCACCAACATCTATCCTTCAGGCTCAGTGGATGTTCAGTGCCTTATCCTCCTACCTTCTCTTCCCCTAACAAATGCTTCTCTGTAGTCAAAATCTAATTGATATTAAAGTGTTCTAAAGGGAACAAAAGACTAAAGTAAAAAAAAAAAAAAAAAAAACTAATTGGGAAGTTACTGGAATCAACCAAAGTGAAGTCAAAGGTACAGATTTAACTTTTTGGTCCTTTTTGGCACCCATGAAATAGTAAAGAGATGTTGAACATCACACAATGTGAAACACTGAGAATCTTTAAAATCTAATCGTGGCTCTAACTGTATAATGGAAAAGAGAATCCCAAAGTAATAGAGGAACTTTTGTATCACACAGAAAATAGATGCAGAGATTAAACACACACACACATGCACACACACACCCTTACTGACTTTCCAACTGCAGTGTATTCCTCCTATATATAAGGACAATTGCAAACCATGATATTTCTCTACAAGGTATTATTAAACAATAGAAACTTTCTCTAAAAGGTATTTAACTGGTCTTAAGCTTTATTATTTTAAAAAACAACAACATACATCTTTTTTTTCCTCCGGGAAACTGCAGCCTTATTCTGTGGCTTCCCACCATTCTCACCTACCCATATACAAAACACATTACATGTAAGGTAGTAGCATGAATTATCTCCCAAGAAATTTAAAATGAATGAAATGGGACTACCATCTGCATTAGATCCATAAAAAACCAAACAGATGCAAAGTCACCTTAACAAGTAGCTCCCAGGACAGTTGCCTAATATCTGCTTGAGAATATTAACATATCCAGAGAAAAAAAGAATTTATCAGTCAGAAGGTGAATGGGAAGAAGAAAAAAGCAACAGGGGTCAATTTTGTCAATGCTCTTCCAAGCACAGTCCAGGAGTGAGGAGTCTGAAGGGTGCACTGTAAACAGAGGCCACTGGAAAGGTTTTCTCTACAGAGGGAGGAGGCCCTTACACCCTCCACCTCCATCCCTAATATTCTCTGATCAAATTCCAAGTTCATAAAGCAATGAGCAACATTTGGATTATGATTTGACTCCCTACTTAAATTTGCCTGCAAAGGAGAGAATGTGCTAAGCATGCCGATAGGCGTACGGAAGTATGTCACCTAATAAGGTATGTAGGTGTATACATGTTCACATGGCATGTGTGCAGGCATGCACATGTGGGTATGTAATCTCCACCCCTCAGTCAGTGAACAGCTGAATGAGTCCATTAAGGACTGATGTCTTTTAAGCATGTATTGACAAAATTAGATTTCTAAACATACAAAGACCAGTGGAGTCCCCTGGACCATGGTTATTCTTTCAAGAAAATGAATACCCTCCTGCCAATGGACTTTGTGCTCCTTCATATAGGGTTAGAACTTCTACCTCATCTGTTAGACATACAGTGCCGAACAGAGTGTCATGTGTATCACAGAAATGCAATCGCCTGTTTAATTACAATCCAAAATACTTAAAAGTTGTGTTATGCTGTGGAAAATGATGACAGCCACAACTCCCATGCCTATGTGAAATGTATCATTTGAACATAAAAACCTGATCATTTTCAAAAGCATCTTTTACCAAATCAGTATACTATAGTCTAATGTTTCACGCAAATCTACAGCAAGTTATTCTACATATAGTAACAAACAGTTACCTGCTGGCTGTTAACAGATTACTTTGGCATATCTGCATTTCAGAAAAACAATTTGACAATATTAATGAAATATTCAATGACACACTCAATATTCATCCACGCCATCCATACATATACCTAAAACTACAAAAAAATATTGTACCAGGTATTACTGCAGTATGAAAATGCACATATGTGTCAAACCCTTCCCCCTCACACACCCAAAAACAACATCTCAGTGAACTATATTATTCTGCTTTCTCCCTCTTCCATAAGGAAGTTGCAGACTATCAGTTTGTCACTGATGCTTCTACCTACATACACACACACACATTTCATTAGATCTAATTATCACTGTCCCCTGTACACAGAAATGTCATGTCAGTGACTGGTTGCTGTTTATGGACATAAGCGAAGCTGCAAAGACCAATGAACACACATAAATCCTTTATGTGAAAATATTTTTTGCAAAGGACACTTACAGGGTAAAACATATGGCTTAACACGTGGCAGAATTTGAGTTTAAAAAATATTTATCTACTTTTTCATATTATTCAGACTTAATGTACTCTGAAGTGAAATTAATGTTTTAGTCTATCAAAAACCAATATGAACAAATATGCTTTGTTTCCTATTACCATTTTGAACGAGAGGAAAACTGAACTATCATATTGTACTTCCAGAAGCTTACCTGTTAGCGTACAGACGTGTTAATACAAAACAACTTCCCTAATCCACTAGAGTAAAATGTGTATTACAGGGAGATTAAATACCATAGGACAGAGAAATGAATGGACTTTCTTTGTATTGCTCTATTTTTCCAGGTAATTACATACTTTATGTCCTTAAACCATGAAAGATACCATAATAGTACACATGATTCTGTCATTCCATATATATACAACAAGATACATATGAGCGGGCTTCCCTGGTGGCGCCGTGGTTGACAGTCTTCCTGCCGATGCAGGGGACACGGGTTCGTGCCCTGGTCCGGGAAGATCCCACATGCCATGGAGCGGCTGGGCCTGTGAGCCATGGCCACTGAGCCTGCGCGCCCGGAGCCTGTGCTCCGCAACGGGAGAGGCCACGGCAGTGAGAGGCCCGCGTACCGCAAAACAAACAAAACAAAACAAAACAAAGATACATATGAGCACGTCAAAACATGTGAAACAGAAAAGTAGCATTGATTTATTGCTCAATATTAATAAAAACTGTGTCATTTGGTATAATGAAATTTATTATAACCAAAAATCAAAAGTGTATGGTAAATATAAGATTTTCTACCATACAGTTTTTATAAATGATTGTAAATCCTCTATAGAATTTTCACCAGGAGAAACGTAATTATATGTCATAAGATACAATTTAAAATTGGCTAATTACTATTTATGTAACTTAGGTAAACATTGATGAGGGGTGAAAATACATACTCTCCACATATATATTTGATCAGTTAGCCATCTAATTAATAGTTGATACTGAATGAATAATGAAACTTTTGTCCAAACTAACTGGCAAAAGGCCAAAACCAGACAATGTAGTTAAGCAAGAACGGCTCATCAGAATACTAGGAAAGCAATTACTTTAGACGGAGATAAATATAGTTGTTTCTTAACATGAATAAAGAAAAATTAGAACTTTAAAAGGGAACAAACTTTTTTTTTAATTCACCAATGATACAATATAGCTGCCCCCAAATTACGTTATCTTTCATTTGCTCTCAAACTTCTCTAACTCAGCGATGAGGTATATTAATTACAAAATTTGTCAGGTAAACTTTAAAATAAGCTCATGTCTCCAAATATGCCACGCCAGATTTGAACGTGGTATTTATTTAAAACGTAACTGGACCAGTTAGTTTGGGTTTGAGATCATACAGTAATTTTTAGCTTTAATCACTGGTGGTGTTTTTTAGTTACAATGGAATATCTAGGAAGACAAATTTTCTCCATAATGTTTTTTTCCTTTCCTTTTGAGTTATTTATAAAACTAAAAACAATTATTTCTAGGTACTTAATTCTACCCTCCAGGGTATGAAGTGTATCTCTTATATAGAACACCTAGAATGCTTTTAAACTCAATGATAATTAAGAAACATCAAAGCAAACCCAGGGTGTTTCACAGGGAGCTAAGAGCCATCATCTTTTGGCTACTAAATGACATATTTCTTGTCCCCTGGAGTATCACCAAGAGTTTTTTACCCAAACAATAGATGTATTTTCCTAACGTAGCCTTTACGCTTCTGAGGATCAGATTATTCTGAGTTTTAAAAGTAAACTGCTAAGGGCAACAGAAGAAAGAATAGACAGATAAGACTACATCAAACTTAGAAACTTCTGTACAGCAAAGAAAGCAATCAACAGAGTGAAAAAGCAACCTACTGAATGGTAGAAAATATTTGCAAACCATATTTCTGATAAGGAGTTAATATTAAGAATATATAGGGCTTCCCTGGTGGCGCAGTGGTTGAGAGTCTGCCTACCAATGCAGGGGACTGGGGTTCGTGCCCCGGTCCGGGAAGATCCCACATGCTGCGGAGCAGCTGGGCCCGTGAGCCATGACCGCTGAGCCTGCGCGTCCGGAGCGTGTGCTCCGCAACAGGAGAGGCCACAACAGTGAGAGGCCCGCGTACCACAAAAAAAAAAATAATAATAATATATAAAGAACTCCTACATTTCAACAACCAAAAATCAAATAATCCAATAAAAATGGGCAAAGGACTTGAACAGCCATTTCTCCAAAGAAGATATACAAATGGCCAACAAGCATATAAAATGATGCTCAACATCACTAATCATAGGGAACTTCAAATCAAAACAATGAGATATAACCTCTCATGTGTTAGTAAGGTCACCATTTAAAAAAAAAAATCAAAAGAACATAAAGTAACAAGCATTGACAAGGATGTGGAGAAATTGAAACCCTTATGCATTGTTGGTAGGAATGTAAAATGGGGCAGCAGCCACAGAAAACAGGAGGTTCCTCAAAAAATTAAAAATAGAACTACTATATAATCCAGCAACTCCATTTCTGGATATATATCCAAAAGAATGGAAAGCAGAATCTTGCAGAGTTATTTGCACACCCATGTTCACTGCAGCATCATTCACAATCGCCAAAGAGTGGACTCAATCTAAACGTGCATCTAAGGATGAATGGGTAAAGAAAGTGTGGTATATACATACAATGAAATATTATTCATTCTTTAAAAAAAAGGAAATCCTGGGCTTCCCTGGTGGCGTAGCGGTTGAGAGTCCGCCTGCCGATGCAGGGGACACGGGTTCGTGTCCTGGTCCGGGAGGATCCCACATGCTGCGGAGCGGCTGGGCCCGTGAGCCATGGCCGCTGAGCCTGCGCGTCCGGAGCCTGTGCTCCGCAACGCGAGAGGCCACAACAGTGAGAGGCCCGCCTACCGCAAAAAAAAAAAAAAAAAAAGGAAATCCTGTCATGTGCTACAATGTGGATTAACCTCAAGGACATTATGCTAAGTGAAATAAGCCAGTCACAGAACGATATATACCACATGATTCCATTTATATGAAGTATTTAAAGTAGTCAAATTCTTAGAAAGTGGAATGGTTGTTGCCAGCATCTATGGGGAGGGGAAAAGGGGAGTTGTTCAATAGGCATAGATGTAAGTTTCCATTTTGCAAGATGAAAAAGTTCTAACAATCTGTTGCACAGCAAGATGCAGCTAACACTACTATACTGTATATTTAAGATGATTAAGTTATTAAATTTTATGTGATATTTTTATCACAATAAAAATAAACTGCAAAAGAACCAAGAACAGCTAAAATAATCTTGAAAAAGAGGAACAAAGTTGGAAGACACACACTTCTCAGTTGCAAACAATGCAAAGCTACAGTAATCAAGGCAGTGTGGTACTTGCACAGGGATAGACATATAGATCAATGGAACCAAGTGGAGAGTTCAGGGGAAAAAAACCCTTACATCTACGGTCAAATGATTTTCCCAAAAGGTACTATGATAATTCAAAGGGGGAAAGAATTGTTAACCAATGATGCTGGGAACAACTGGATATCCTCATTCAAAAGAATGAAGCTGGACCCCTACTTCATATCATACACAAAAGTTAGCCCAAATGAATCAAGAGCTTAAACGTAAGAGTTCAAACTAAAAGGCTCTTAGAGTAAATTTTCATGAGCTTGGGTTAGACAATGATTGCTTAGCACACCAAAAGTACAAACGACAAAAGAAAAAATAAATTGGATTTTGTCAAAATTTAAAGCTTCTGTGCTTCAAAGGACACCATCAAAAAAATAAGACAACCCACAGAATGGGAGAAAATATTTACAAATCTTGTATCTAATAAAGACTTGTGTCCAGAATACATAAAGAGCTTACAACTCAACAATAAAAAGACAACTTAAATGAAAAAAGGGTAAAGGATTTAACAGACATTTCTGCTAAACAGAGAAGATATACAAATGGCCAATTACCATATGAAATGATGCTCAACATCACTAATCATCAGGGAAATTCAAATCAAAATCACTTTACACCCACTAGGATTGTTAAAATTAAAAGACAGATAGAAACAAGTTCAGAGAGGATGTGAAGAGATTAGGAAACCTATACACTGTTAGTGGGAATGTAAAATATGCAGCTGCTTTGGAAAACGATTTGGCAGTTCCTCAAAAGGTGAAAGGTAGGGACTTCCCTGGTGGTGCAGTGGTTAAGAATCCGCCTGCCAATGCAGGGGACACGGGTTCGAGCCCCGGTCCGGGAAGATCCCACATGCCACAGAGCAACTAAGCCCATCCGCCACAACTACTGAGCCCACATGCTGCAACTACTGAAGCTCGTGCGCCTAGAGCCTGTGCTCCAAAACAAGAGAAGCCACCGCAATAAGAAGCCCGCGCACCACAACAAAGACCCAATGCAGCCAAAAACAAATAAATTTATTTTAAAAAAAAAAAAGGTGAAAGATAGACTTGCCACATGACTCAGCGATTCCACCCCTAGGTATATCCCTAACAAAAATGAAAAAGAACACATGCATACAAATGTTCACGGCAGCATTACTCGTAATAACAAAAAAGTGAACACTACTCAAATGTCAATCGTTGGATGAATGAATAAATAAAATGTGCTATAGCCATACAATGGAATGTTATTAATTGTACTCTTTAAGCGTATGAATTGTACAGTATGTGAATTATATCTCAATATAGCTATTAAAATGGTAAACAGCTCTGATTATATAGTCCTATCACATAAAATATAAAGTGCTCCCACTGGAAAGAAATATAGAAATTACAAAACTCACTTGTTTTACCAGGGATGAAATGGAGGCTCTCAGACCTAGGTAGACTAGAATGGGACCTGCCTCTAAACCCAGTCACCGGGCTGTTCTCATTCTGGAGCGGACAGTGGTGCAACTGCTTTCCAAGGCGTGGTCAGCCAGCTGAGATACTGACTGCATGAAGAATAGGTGCAGGATTCCTTCAGAGAGTAGCTCCTGACATGCATTCCTTTTCTTTAACTACCACATGGCTTTTTGGGGGGAAGGTAAAATTACAGCCTCAAATGTCCCTCCTTCCTCTTCTACTTCTCCCAACACAAACCATAATGAATGGGAATGGGAATATTAGAAGGGGCAATGTTAACACACCCCTGCCTTGTCCGTGGGAAGGCCACCAGGTCACCTGAGATGATCAAAGTACATTCATCTATCTGCACAGAACTTCCACCCAATGGTCAAGAGACTGGGACATGGCCCTGGGCTGGCTGGGCACTTAGTTGTCAATTACTGAATGAATATGTATTTCCCTGCAAAGGATCATTCCACCTGAAGAAAGGAATGTGGAAATAGCTCATCTCTCCTCCCTGAAACAAAGATAACTTGGCCCACATGACGCCATGAAAAGCTTAGCAGAGAAAGTTTCAAATACAACTGTGAAAAAATTAGCCTCGGCTAAAAAAGGTAAGGTCAAGTAAAACTTAAAAATCACTTTATAAGGATTCAGTAATAAATCATTCATATATTTGCAAAGCTACTGGGGAGCCCCAAAAGAGTTTGGTAAACTGACAAAAATTATTTAAATTAGAAAGACAAAAATATTCTAGTTGCCCCTAGCAACAAAGATTTTCCTAATTTAAAAAAATAAATGAACTTGAGGGTAAAGTTAGATGCAGGTATTATAATTTACCATTTTCTATTCAAATGTGTTGAGAATTCTTAAAGAGTAATCGGATGAATCTTAAGATGTTGAGAAATATTTTCCAATCCAAAGTCTGCAAATATTGGTCTTTATTATGATTTGCAAATAATCCAATGATCATCTTTTTCCTCCTTTACACTGAGGCAACAAGGCAAATGCATTTTTAAGGAATCAAGGGATAATACAAAAGATGCTAGAGGGAAATCAAAAGGGAAAAATAGTAACGTAGGAAAATAAATAGGCTACGTTATTTTACATGGATTTTAAAATACATATATGACATCTATGAAATATCTCAAATTCTTTTCTAGATATGGAAGAATTAACAAACTGCTAATAGATCCATTTACCTAGATGATTCAGTCAGTATACAAAATAGTTATAATACACTGAATAGTCACCAGAAACATCACTTGGGTCCTCTGAAAGATTAAAAAATGAAAATAAGACTCTTCCTTGCTGTCCAACTTATTCAATTCTCCCCTCAAATGAAGTTTAGCTGAAAACAATGCGACTGACTTAAGCTCCGCACAGGCAAATCTTGGCAGCCCTCAACTCTGTCTATCTCCTTGGCCTGTTAAGCAAAATTCCTTCACAAACTGTTGGTCTCTGCAATAACTCCTACAGAGCTCATTACTGCCAGCATCGGCCTATCCCCCGTGTTGTGCATTTATTCCCTGGGATGCATATCAACATGTGGCACATGTCCTTGACGTGCACAGAAGGGCTGCACCCCAGGACAGCAGCATGCACGACAATAGTGTCGACTCTCACTTCTCTATGGTTGCTGGGATGTAACCGAGAAATCTAATAACTGTGACAGTGGGGCCTTTCGGTTTTTCCTTGCCTTTCCAGACAGTGAAGCTGCACAGACACTAATGAAAGGTTAAATGAATAGGAATGGTTGACAAGAGGTACAATAAAGAAGGAGCTTGGTAATCCAGACACTGAGCAGAGATCCTTGGCTCAAGCAGAGAAAGGACAGCACATCGTCGAGTCACAATATTTAAAACAGCTTGCTATACACAGAGGCTTTTGTGTCTGGGTACACGTCTGGCTTTGGACTAAAAAAAAAAAAAAGACACTGAAAAGGAATTTCAGCATGGGGCACTTTGGCAAATGTAAGGTCATAATAAGAGAAAAATGTTTTGTGTGGGTTCTTACATCTTTGTACTGAACACAAAAAAGCAGAGACTATGAACTCGTGAACCACAAGTTCCAAGACAATACTGTACATTTTGACAACTATTAAATACTGTATCTAGAGGGGTGGCTTGATGCGATTCCCATTGGTAAGATATACATGCAGTGACTCATTTAGCAGCTCCACATTCCGCCTTCCTTGAGGAAGAATTCCTGAATGCTCATCTTAGAATTCTATAGTCAAGGTCCAGTCTTCAGTGATTTGTTATGAATACTACCACCAAAACTCTCAAGCCATCTTCCACTCACTGCAAAACTTCCCAGCAGCTTCCTGTAAGGAAACTGAATTTATCACCCTAGCAATGTGTAAAGTACAAGGCAAACTTTTTTGTAATTTCAAGTGACTGCAATAGTGAAACGTCCTCGACTAGAATTTTTAATTATGGAATTAAATTTTTTTCAGTGCCCCACTCACTATACCTTAAGGGAAGGTTATATTCCTTGGGGAACTGATTTTAAATTATCATAACAAGGCTATTCAAATCGCCAAGAAAAAAGTGCTCCAGAATGTCAAGGGAAAAATAAAGCAAAAGGAAAAAAAAACTGACATTGTTAGATACAGATTTTTTTAAAGGATAAAAATGTATGACTCTGCTATGGCCAAACATTAAAAAATGATATATCTGTAAAACTGCTCCTATGCATAAGCACAAGTTAGAATACAGTTTCACAATAAATGGTAAAATCGTACTGAGAACATGCTTTAAAACAAGGGAGCCTCTTTGAACAGCCAAATTAAATTATAGCTGAACTCTTACTTGTACTGAGGGTTCTAATAAGCAACAAATAAAGACTTTTATTGGCTAGCAACATAATGAGAGCTACTGTGCAGAAGATTAAAAAAAGACCAATCTGGGTAGTTTATCTCACCGATTATATTATTTACTTAAATAGTAAATAAGTTTGTCCAAAGTAATGCTATTAAAAACTAGCATATAAATTTTAAAGCGCAATTATGATCAATGACCATTTAAAGTAAACATCACAAATTTTAGTGATAAACAAATGTGAAATTAAACAAATATTGAATTTAATACCACTTAAGTTCTATTTCTTTAAATTTAACTAATTTATTGATCCCTAATACACTGGCTTTATAAATGGTTTACTATTTATGCTTATATCATGAAGTATTTAAGGAGTTTTCTCTCCAAAGTACGGCAGTTATGCATATAACTACTTCAAAAAGAAAGGAGGTTGTCCTGAGTGAACAGAAAGAAGGTACCCCCTCCTCAGTGATTTGGTAGGAAGTTCCTTTTAACAGAACTTTGAAGGTTGGCCTCTTTAACAGACCTCCATCAGCTGACAAAGCTACAAACAGTACTTAGCAAACCAAAACAGATTTTAAATGTATCGGGGTGCATTTTGCTTGATCCTCAGATCATCTGAAAGGTAGAACCCTAGAAATCTTAGCTGACTATTTGACTATTCTTGGAGAAAGTTCTGCTGCTTCTATCACAGCTAAAAAAAAAACTACAATAGCACCTCCAAGCCTAAACACTAAGCCAGTACTCATTATCTCCTCTTTATCTGCAACATTCTGATTGCTAGAGTGACTTTAAAAAAAAAAAAAACCTTAAGTATATCTAATAAAATCGTGAGGCTCCCTCTAGCTCTTCAGAGTGGAGTTTACTAACCAATGATCCAATGATCCTATGTAATTCCCATCCAACAGGAAAGATTTGAGGAGGCTGCCTCCCTTCCACAGAAATGTTTTTCAACTGTTTCTTGTAAGGATGTAGATGGTAAATGAGACCAGCTGCAGAGGAATTCAGAAAGCACTGCTCCTCAAGTCCGCAATGAGTTAAGAATCTATTAACTGCTTCCAACCTAAGCTTTAGATACAAAATTCTATAGTGAAACTTTAACCTGTTTAAACTACATATACACTCCCAACTTAGATTTACCCACTTGCTAAAACTAAATTTAATAAAAAAATAAGGACATGCATGAGCATCTATCTACAGAAGTTGTTACTTGTAATCTGGTCTCAGTTCTAAAAACCTACATAGAAATTCAGGATCTTGAAATTTTTTAAAAACATTAACAGTGTATCTGTGGCTTTTATATAAAAGAGGCTGATGGTAATTTGTAGAAAACATGTCCATGTACCATGATATTTATACACAACACTGTTAATAACTTTTACTGTTTAATATTTTCTGCTATTCAGCCCTGGTATTTTGGGATTGTCGTTATTCAGAAGACTATAAATAATACAGTCCAAGTATGCCATTGATATTTAGTCTACCTTACAATAGCCATAAAAGACACAGTCAACTGGCAAATCATTTCAAACAAGTGAAAATGAAAAAATGCTAAATCGAACTCCTACTACTCATTAGGACCACCTTTCAAATACTCAAGGAACATTTAAAATTGTGTGGAATCGTAACTCTAAAATTAAAAATAAAGGGAACCACTACCCTCAAGTCATCACCTATTGGGGGCTCCCTTAATATAAGAAATATTCCCAGGAACAACAACAAAAAGGAAAGCTCCCCCCACCCCCCCGCCCCTTTTTGAGCCAGTGTCCAATTTCTTCTTTTCTGAACAGCTGTATTATCCAACTTAAGTTGCTCTGCTAATTTCGGTCCCACAAGGACTAACTTGGAAGGCAAAAAAATACAAGAAAAGATCAATTTGCTGGGAAAGATCAAATGAGAAAACTGTGGGGACAGCACCAGGTCAGCGTGTGGAGAACTAAGCAGACCTGTTCTTCATTAACTGTGGCTCTCTGGGGATGTCACACACTACCTGTCCGTGGGCTTTATTGAACTGCCTAACCCGCCTCTCTGTTCCATTCTTCTGGGCTCAAGTGAATCATATCCTGCTGCTGACAAGTTAGCAGGGGACTGCGGCTGCAACATGAAAGTACTTTTCTTTCTTGTCTAAATCAGGCAGATTTTTGAAAAGACGACACAGCATTGACTCGTGACATGGCAAGATGAAACGAGAGGTCTGGGCCGGTCTTGGAGCTGTGCAGATAAAAGTAATCAAATGACACTCCTGGAATGCAAATTGGCATTCTTGACTGCAGCAATTGCACAACCATGAAACATCCCTGACAGCAAGCAAGATTAGGACAAAATGTTATGTAAAGCACTGAACTCAAAAACTCTCACTTGAAAATTCAAACTGTTAACACTTACATTTTAATATAGCAATAGTCAGCTCCGCTTTTGTCTGCTGCCTTTTGTAATCACATATCCCTGCCTGACAGATATCTTACGTTTCAGGGGGAAGAAAAACGTCAGGTATTGATTGGGAAGGTACGACTGCTATTAATATTTTCTTCCTATTTATTTTTTAAAATCACGCGAGGTTGGTTCTTTTCCAAAGCCTTACATGCAAACAACAGCGAACTTAATATTCTCAAGGACCAGTTTGAGACTTTTCTCACACGATACTCAAACCGAGTTCACGTTCAGGCTCAGTATTACTTCCCTCAGGTGAAGACACTCCTGTACGTTGGTAAAGCGATTAGCAATCTGGATTTTACTACTCTCCAGGAACAGAAAGAGCAGCTCCAACTAAGAACTTCTTTAAGGCTGAAGAGTTTAAATAAAGCAGCTATAAATATAACACAAAACACAGATACCCTACGAAAGTTCACAAGGGATTTTTTGGGTGACTCCAAAGGGTCAATCAAGCAAGTTCTATTAACTTGCACAGGGTCTCACTACTCTTGAATACGTCCTCAAATCAGACACACTACACAGGAATAAATTCCACCACTTAAATAATGTATGTGCGTGCACAGTAACATCTAAAACTGCAGAATACAAAGCAGTGGGTGACAAATGTGCTTAACCACTGTTCAAAGTGATTAGTATTTGGGAATAGATGTGTAGACAAATAGTATACAGGCGAGGGGGGAAGGGAAGAAAAATACCTACAACCGGTTTTTACAGTGTTCTTGTGTAAAATGCGGCTATAAGTAAAACCCTCTAGTGCTAAACAGATATATTTAATATTTTGTTTTGACTCCTCCACTTAAATACAGATTCCAACCATTGCAACTGTCCACGAAGTACATAAGAATTAATAAAACAGGCCACTTCTGCCACTTTAATCCTGGGTACACAGGATTATTTTATGTCTTTTGTACATCAGTTTTACAACAGCTTGACTCTAGGGTAAATGCGAACCACCGTAAATCGCACACTGCTTTCAAAACCACTTTAATTTCTGTCAGCGTTACTGTAACCTCAGTCTTGGGCTCACGCTTTTTTTTTTTTTTTTTTTTTTTTTGTGCCTGCATTTGACAGTCGCATCCCCTACACTCCAGTCGTGACTTTGATCACTGAAACAAGAGATGTCACATTAGGAGGAAGGGAAGAGAGAGAGAGAAAAAAAAATGCCAACCCACTATCTCCCTTTTTCTTACATAGTCCATCTACATGCGGAACGCAGTATATCAGAACCCCAAGAGGGGGTTACAATAGCAGCAAAGGGTGGGAGCAAACTAAAAGGAAGGGAGTGGTCCAGCCCCATTTCTAACAAATCACTTCCCCGAAAGCGGACAGAGCGCTCAGCAGCCGGCGAGCTAATTGCCAAGCTGCCTCGCTGCAGAGAAGCTGCTTCGGGTAGAGGGGCTGTGCTGGAATCTCGCTTCGCAACGCCTTCCCATCTCCTCCGCCACTTGCACTTAGAACTTTTTTTTTTTTTTAATCTCAGCCTCACTTTACAGAGAATTTCACCCAGGTTTAGGTGGGGTTTTTTTTCTTCTTTTTTTTTTATCCTGCCCTCTCCCCGGGCCCCAAATGCCACCCTCCAGTCAATGTGTAAGTAACACAAATCGGCTCCCGTCGAACTCCACCTCAAAATCTCTCTCTCTCTTTAGGGTTGATTTTCCTGCCCTGCGTTTTGCACATTCTTCAGAAAACCTCCAGGAGCACTTCCTACATTTACAAAGGGAGGGTTCCCCAACGGGAGGGCGAGGAGGGGAAAATCAGAGGTGCCGGGGACCAGGCGGCGGTGTCCTCCCCGCGCGGCGCACCAGCGCGCCCAGGCGCCCACGCCCAGCCGCCGGCCCCGCACTCGCGGGCAAGTTTTAAAAGTTGCCGTGGGTCCAAACGGCGTTCCTCTCCGCCCCGAGCTCCTTCCAGCGCTCCATCAGCCCCCGCCTGCCTCCCGGCCCGTCCCAACTCCCCGGAGCCGCCCGCCCGCTTACCGCTCACCTTGCCCTGCCGGCCGCGAGAGGGGCGACCTTCCCGAGCCCCCCGAGCCCGTGCGCACACCCGCCCTCCCACCTGGAGCTCTCCTCCGCCACTCGGGCCAAGTTGAAGGGCGAATTCGGGAGCGGGACCGGGGTGGACTGAGGCTCTCCTTTCCTGCCCGCCCTCCCCAGCGCCCCCCTCCACCTCCCGCCGCTGAACTGGAGGAAAACACAGCCCCCGGGCGGCCCCCGAGGCGCGCCGGCGCGGGGCTCCTTTCTTCCGAAGTCTAGAATAAAAAGGAAAGGAGGGTGGAAACTTCTTACCATCTCGGCATGCTGGTTGTCAAGTGCAGCCCCCGCCTCTTCGTCTCCTCTTAGCGGCCGCGCCTGGACCAGCCCCTCCGCCGCCTCACGCTCCTTCTGTCTCGGCCTTTCTTTCCCTCCCCCTCCCGATTTCCTCCGGGCAGCCGCTCTCGCCGCCTCCGCCTCTCCCCGCCCGCCCGCGAGCGCCCTCGCCGCGGCCCCTCTGCGCTCAGGTGACTGACTGATTTACACCCGCGTGCAGGGTCGCCTTCGCTCCCCAAGTCGGAGCCTGCTGAGTTCCCCCGGTTCCTCGGCACAAAAAAAAAAAAGGAACGGACTGTCCCGGGAGGGGGCTGCTGTGGGGCGGGGTACGGGGGGAACCGGCGGGCGAGGTGACCTCGGGCGGATTTGCAAGCCGCACAAGTTTCTCCTCTCTCTCTGCAAAACTGTCGCGGCTACGATGTTGCTTCCCTTTTGCAAAATAAAAGTAGGTTGGTTTGGTTGTTTGTCCTCAGATTCTAGGGGGCTAATGAAGGAGGATGGATGTTTCTCCCGCGCCCTGTTACTTGTTTTCTCTCCCCCTGCTCTCTCTGGGGATGGAAAAACAACTTTGGCGCCCCCCCGGGGGGTGCGGGCTTGGAGGTGGAAGTGGCCGGTAGCGCCTAGCTGTCAAAAACGAGTGGGGGAGACCGGAGGGGAGGCTGTGAAGCGCCGAGGAAAGGGCGCGAACTTTATTCCGACTGCAGCAAACCGCGGCGTCGCTTTCCTTTTCGGGCACTCGCCCGTGTGGGTCCCCTATGACCAGTTCCTCCTCCCGATCCGCCGCCACCCCCTCCTCCGCTCCCCTTCCGTGCCCCCCGCGCTGCCCCGCGCGCCGCTGGGGAAGGCGAGGGAAGCGGAGGAAACCCCAGGGGCCAGAAACTCGAGACGAGAACGTGGTGGGCGAAAAGGCCAAAAGTTGCGCGCGGCTGGGGAGAAAAAAGTTTTTTGGTGGCGGCGTGTTTCGTGCCGGGCCAGACGCTGGCTTGCGGCGAGGGCTTCCTTCCCCTTCCCCTTCCCCTGGTCTGGGCCGAGGGCTGGAGACGCCGGGGGAGAGGAACGGCGCTGCCGCCTCCGCGGGTGCCCGGGGGGGGGGGGGGGGAAGACCGGTCACATCTGTGGGTGACACTCAGCTGGCCCGAGTCGCCCTGCCCCGGAGATGCAAAAACGCTGGCTGCAGGCTCAGCGCGCACACGCCTGCCGCTGAAGGACATTTCTTCAATGCGGGCAAAACACACTCCCGGCCGCAAGAATGAGGAGGAGGGGGGTGAATTTAATCACCGTCATCTTCCTAACGTACACATTGTGCCAAAAACATCTCTGCGTTGTGCCGATTTATCATAGCCTGAACAAACTTTCTGCTTATCTGACAGGGGAGGGAGTCACAGGTTTCGAGCATCCACCCTCTGAGCACTTGGCAATCAGGTTCGGGGAAGACGAACGCTTGCTTGGCAGAACAACAGGTCTGGTTACCAGTTACTACTAAAAAGAGAAAATCATCTCTCCTTCCTTTCTCTTTTCCCCGAAGTAGAGGAAGAGACTGGCCAACTGCATTCAGAGGTCAGAATCAAATTCCTTTGAAAATACTCAGCCTTGGAATTAATGTAGTTTTATTTTCTTTGATTGCACAGTCTGGTCTAAAGTTTAATATAAATTTTCGCATTAATTAAAAATTTTCGGAAGCCGTGACTGACAAGAGACTAGGCAGCCCAAGTAGCCACAGCTGTTTTGAAAATGTGATTAAGCTTATTATTCACGTGGATCCAACTTTTTAACAGTGGGGTCACCGCACCTGCAGTTCTGTGTACTGATTGGGTCCAAATTCCTGACGGTTTCTAGGGCCCTTTCAGAGCAGATTTCAAGTTACTTCTGCTTTTGTGAATTCTCTACACCATCTTGTCGTGGAAAGGTTTGTCTGGTGAACGCTTCGACAATATTATACAGTAAATACCTTAGAGTTTTAGGCACATGGTTTAGCTGGAGGTTTCTAGTGGGAGTCAGAAGATTACTTCTCTCACTATAGTACAACTCAGAGTATAGAGTAGATATCTAATGACTAGCCACATATATAAATGCATGTTATCTAAGAAGGCTCATCTTTAAGTGGTTTGATTCAGGTGTGGAGCGTGTTCTCTTATTCTGTAAACATAACTGTAACATTATCCTATAGTTTGTAGAAACTGATTACACAAGGGATAATGATGGCCAAATGTACATTCTGAGCCACTGAGGATCATCACAAGAATTCTCCAGAAATGAGCCAAGTTCCAGTGCGTTTTCCTGTATCACAGAGAGAGAAAAAAAACTAGTTGCTAACTTCAGAGTCATTACCCATACAAATCCATTCACACACTTACCACTTGGACAAGTGACAGGCCAGCAATTGCCAAACAATTGTATTCACATAGTTCATTTCTGGCTGCACACCTACACTGGCCAACAGGCAGAAGTTACGCCACATGAAGCAACCTGTAATTTACATTCCCCTGATTGGTTCCAGATCTGTCTGTTTTTGATGTTAGCATACACACAGTTTATGTGGGGCAAGATGGGTCTATTTGGGGTCCGGCGCCTTTCTGGAGAGAGTCATTATATAGATGGGGAATGTGTTGGGCTGAAGAGCAGCCCTTGGAGAAGGTGGAAGAATTTAAAGAAGCAAAGCATATAAGAGAGTTCCATAGTCTCTTATTTCCTCCAGTGAGTTTGTAGGGCAACTCAGACAAAACCTTAAGTCCTTTTTGTGTCCTATAAAACCTTACTGATCTACACCAGCCTGACGCTTTCAACTTTTTTTCCCCCCCATTTTTCATTCCCCTCATGGACTACACTAAAGTCACACTGGTTTTCTTTCTGTTCCTTTACCTTGCCAAGCTCCTTGCTCTTTGCCCCTGCTGTTCTCCCTACCTGGAATATTCTCCCTCATTTTTTAGTGGTTCCTTATTAGTTACCTGTCAGCTGTAACTTGTCCTCTTCAGACTAATTAAAGTAGCTCTTTGCCTACCACCCAAAATACCCCTCACTCTTTCTCCCCTTACTCGTTTTCTTTATATCCTTTAGCCATATCTGAAGTTACCTTGTTTATGTGCTTAGTATTTTTTTCCAACTAAAATGCAAGCTCCATTGGAGCAAAGGTCCACGTTGTTCGCTTTATAGCCTCTGCACATAAAACAGTACCAGGCACAAAATAAACTTAGAAATTTTATTTGAATTAAGGAAGAAATGTTAAAATCATTACACTATGTTGATGATGACCTACCTTAGAGCCAGACAAGTTCACTTAAGGCATATGGGAAAAGTGTTCCCTATCTGTTCTTTTGGGGGGTGGTGCAAAATTCTTAACTTCCTGCCCCAGGGATCCTCAAAGTGTGTGCCAGGCACCCCTGTGGGTCCCCAAGACCCTTTTAGGGGGATCATTTTTATTATAATATTGAGAAATTATTTGCCTTTCTTGCTCACATTCTTTCATGAGTGTAGAGTTTTCCAGAGACAATGTGACTTAATCACAGCAGACTGAATGTAGCAGATACAAAAATCCACCTATCTTATGTTATATCAGGCATTAAAGAGATAACCCAAAATGTAAATGCCATTTTTCTCACTCATTTTTATTGTTGTTTTGGAAAACATTTCTTTTTTATTTCAAAATATGTGTATATATTCATTCCCTGCAGCTGCTGTAACAAATTACCATACATTTAGTGACTTAAAACAACACAGATTTATTATCTTATAATTCCGGAGGTCAGAAGTTCAAACTGGGTCTCACTACACTAAAAGCAAGGTACCTGCAGGCTTTCTGGAGACCCTAGGAGAGAATCCATTCCCATTTCCAGCTTCTAGAGGCCACCCATATTCCTTGGTTCATGGTCCCTTCAATTTTTAAAGTCCATAATAGCCAGACATGTTTTTCTCATGCTACATCACTCTGACACTGCCTCCTACTTTCACTTATAACTACCCTTGTGATTGCATGGGGCCCATCTAGATAATCCAGGATAATCTACCAATCTCAAAATCCTTAATCACATGAGATTTATTCACAGGTTGTAGGGATTAGGACGTGGGCCATTATTAGGAGCCATCACTCTGCCTACCAACAGGATAGTAACAAATGATGGTTTCATTATTGTTATTTTAAACAAATTAGGAACTATTTAAAATTTTTCAGAATTTAAATTTCTGATACAGTAAATATCAATAAGAGATTGCCCACATACACAAAAGTCCTTTGTAACCTTCAATAATTTTTAAGAGGTCATGAGACCAAACACTTCAAGAATCCCTGGCTAGCACAATAGCTATTTTCCCTTCTTCCATGCCTCAGGTTTGACTAGATTGTACTAAACCTTTGCTGTGATTGTGTTAAGAATGGGCATGTTTCCTATTTCTGGTCAGTGAAGGATGAGGGGAAATCATGGCGGGGGTGGGGGGGACATTGAAACAAACAAACAAAAAAGACTGACAAGAAATAAAGTGTCCCTTTTCTGCTCTGGATGTTAGTATGTGAGAATGTGGTACCTGAAACAGCTGAATCCATCTTGTGACCGGGACGTAACCCATATACCTGGAATGACAAAGTAGGAAGATGGAAAGCACCTGAGCTCTAGATGTTATTGACTGACTGACTTAACTAACCCCAGGTGGCTTGGGACTGCTTGTTAGGTGATATAATTAATCCCCTCGTCATTTAGGCCATTTTGAGCTCACCTTTCTATTACTTGCAGCTTAAAGCTTCCTAAATGTTACAGAGAAGTGGCATGTCTCTGTTGTGTTTCCATGTGGGAATTCCTATCATTTTCCCTCAAATGTGTATATTTTTTCCAAATCTTGTGGAAAATGTGTCTAGAAATTGGTAAAAGTATTATAATTCTATAAGAATTAAAAGTGACTGATCAATGTAGAGATTTACTAGTTCGAATGAATGCAAGAAGTAACATATTTTGGAAACCAAGTAAGTCCTTAAATTGACAATTTCAACCTGTGATTTTGTGCAGTGCTGTTAACCTTGCTAGGAGATCCTGAATAATACGTTATTCAGATACTGCCCAATGTATTCACAATGGACTACAGTTTTTTGTAAAGGCGTTAACCCAAGAAATGCCAAGAGAAAGAATATGTTGTTATGAGAAAAAAATCTGAACTTAAAAAAGCAACTCAATTTCAATGTCAAAATCAAGGCAGACAAAATATTTTCATTAAGAGAAAAGTGAGTTTCTGTGGATAAATACTAACACTCAACTTGAACATGCTTTCAGACTCACAATTAACATTTTGACCAACATCAACACAAAATGAAAGAAATTTTTCTAGAAATATAAGCTTAATCATGAAACAGATCAACACTATCAGATAAAGCAATTAATGTTCTGTAAGTTTTAAATTTTTGTTTTAACAATGGTAAATTTTAAATATTAAGTTTTGTAGATTGATCTTGAAGTTTTTAATGTATTTCTTTTAGCATCTATGTTAATGTTTCCCTTTTTTTCTAGTGCTTTCTATTATTAAATGTCCTTATCAGGTAGAATTAGTTTTTATATATTATTTAAATATATAATCTTCTCACAAATATATTGGTTCATAATACTAATAAACCATATATTGATTATTAAATTTTTTTTACATAAAACCTCTATCCCTATAGCAGAAAAATGATTCATTATTTATGACTATGGTCACTCATTATTATTTACTAATATATAAGTGAAGTGTTATGAAAAATATAGAATAACTTGTGACTTGGGGAATTCTCAAGAATCCCAATTTCTTATTCCTGACTCCAAAGATTAATATGTCAGAAATTTGAAAAAAAAAAAAAAAAAAAAAAAGAAATTTGAAAACACTAGATCTGTGTTTGTTATACCAAAGTATTTTTAAATTGTCCTACCTTAAAATAATTTTTAAAATGCCGCGTTATTTTATACTTATCCATTAATCATTTTGTGAATAAATGCAGCAACGTTTACCCCAATCCCTATTCTCTTTGACTCTCAGATGCGTTTGATATTGTTGATCAATTTTCCCAAACTCTTCTAGTGGTTTCTTTCACACTCTCCTATCCTGGCTCCTTCCTTTCCTTCCTCACAGCCTCTCCCCACCCCTTCACACTTACTCCTCCCCACACACAATATGAAATTTGCCCAGAAGTTCAAACCTCTCAGTTTTTCTCCTCTCTATTATGTTCTTCTTCAGTGTCTGAACCATCCCAGCTGCAGCCTGATCTCAACCTGACCTCTCTATTCTATTTCCCCCAAATCTAGTCCCCTTGCTTATAATGCCTAAGTAGATCTTGCTAACTGAATGTTCAACAAATAGCTTATCTTCACCTCAAACTTAACCTATCACAAACCATCAGCAACCCTTCCAAATTATTCTTCCCAACTTTACTTTCTCTGCCTTTACTGTTCTGTTCACTCAAGGGCAGACCGTATATTCATCTTTGAATAATTTTTTCTTTGCCTTCATTTCCCAAATCAAGTCATTTACTAAATCACATAAGAAGTTCCTTCCATGTATTCCTCATGCCCAAACATTTTCACTTCATTCAGGTGACCACCATTCTTTCAGGTTAACTATTGTGACAATTTTTCAATTATACTCCTTATGTCCACCTTCTACGCCCATTCTAATCCATTTGCTGCCAGGTTTGGGCTTTTCCAATTCTGTTTTTACTATATGTCTTTCCCCTGCATAATAAGTGGCTAAATAAATAAATCTTCCATTTCACCCTGTTTTCTACCATTCAAGCCAAATTGTAATGTTTGCCTTTCAAGGCTCACCTTTATTCAACTCTTACATTGTACCAGGTACAGTACCTGTTACCTAGTAGTTGCTCAATAAATCTATATTGAATGAATGAATCACTTACCATATCTATAAAATGAACCTACTGCTCTAGTCAGATAGACTTCCCAGAAAACGTGCATGATCATTTCTATATTTTTCTTCTGATTTTCCAACTGGATGTATTCCTTGCTCTTTAGCTCTTCATATCTGTGCCAATTTATTTCCCTTAACTTCCAAAGGTTGTTTGAAGCGGCTCAGAAAATGGGACACAACTACATTAAGATCATTTAAGATTATAGTTAAAATTTACTGGTACCTACTATGTGTTAAGTTCTTTATTATTTTCTTTATATATATGTTATCGAATCTTCTCAACAGACTGTAGAGTTAGGCATTATCATTGTATGGCTGAGAATGAGTCTCTAAAACTTTAAGTACCTTGCCTAAGGACAAACAGCATGGAAGTGTTAAAGCAAAGATTGCATCTCAGGTATAGCCTCCAGTCCTGAAGTTCCACCCATCTTTCAAGCACCTGATCAGATGCTACATTCTGCATGGAACCTTTATTCCTGTGGCTCTCTTCCTCTCTCTCCCCTGAGCACTTGCAACCTTTAGGGTCTGGATGATTGATTCATCACCTAATCGCATTGCTGTTATGTATTTATGGTTGTTTTACATGTATCTGTCTTACCTCCTTAATGAGAAAGTAAGCTCTTTGAGGACAGAGACCCTACTGATCGCACATTTCTCAACTCCCCACCATCCTGGTAGAGTGACAGGCTCATAAACAAAGAAAGATATTTAATGAAATAATTTATGAAAACAAAGTTCTAATTCTTAGACATGAAATAGTTTCAGATGAAAAACATTCCATAGGAATTCAAGTCCTCTCGTCACAGATTCAAATGTTACATGAGCTTAGGATAAGTTTTAACTCCAGCTGTATCTGGTCACCTGGATATTGGGATCAGGTCACTTTCTTTTGCTTTGTTTTAATTGCATGCTGTTTTGATGCTGCTTCACTCATGTGATTGTGTCATCTGCTCAAGCAGAGCCCCACTTATGTCAAGCAGAGCCCCACTTATGAATCTTTTCTCATCTCCTGTATTCTCTGTGATTGTATTAGCCAAGTCACCTCTCTCCTACCAAGAAAATATATATCTTATTTATGCACCCCATACTTCTTGCTTTTTTCATATATAAAT
Source organism: Delphinus delphis (assembly GCF_949987515.2). Lineage (NCBI taxonomy): Eukaryota > Metazoa > Chordata > Mammalia > Artiodactyla > Delphinidae > Delphinus > Delphinus delphis. The sequence continues at coordinate 65,850,711 of NC_082688.1, forward strand.
GTTTAGCACCTGCCCTGAGAATACTTTAAAAATGTGCCTAGTTAGTTAAATTTTAAGGCCCTCATCTTATCTTACACTTATGACTAAAATGTCCTAAGCCATTTATTTTCTAATTTGCATTATGTAAGTGAAGCCATTTATTTATCATTTTGCTGGACTAATGCTATTCCTTTCTATAGAACTATGGCTCAATTTGTCTAGCCTAAAAAAAATGCAACGATCTAGTTCAAAGTACTGAATCTCTCCCCAAGTTACCAATCAAAGTTAAACACTTTCAAACAGTTTGGTTTTGTAGCCAAATAAAACACTGGAAGTAATCTATGCAGGAGTCCATCAGTCAACATATATGAGACTGATGGCCATTTTGATAAAGTTGATGAGGTTAGAATGCTGTAGGGCTTTAGGCAAGGTGTAAAAAGGCCAAAGGTTGAGTTTAAAACCCAGTTTACCTAGAAGTGGCCCTATTTACTTCCAGTTGAGCCACTGGATCTTCTGGGAATCAGAAAAAAGGAACTAACATTTATTGAATACCTACAGGACACTTTACCCAGATTGTCTCATTTCATTTTCTCAACAACCCCTTGAGGTAGTTCTCATTTCCATTTGACAGATAAAGAAATTAGAGCTCAAGAGATTAAGTAACTTTACAAAGGCCACAAAGCACAACAATAAAAAAGGAAACATAGGATTATAGCACAAGCTACTAGTTCCTGTGTCAATGTTTGTCCACTAACCAGCATAGGTACTAATTGACCGTCTGGTCCCCTAACTTCTGACTCTTATATCACCAGCGACTTTGGGGAGTCCCAGTCACTTAGTTACGTAGTCATCATACACATCCCCAGCCAGCAAACAGGACTGAGCGTTAGTTTGGCCCTCTATCTACTTTATACATATTAAGTACACTGTGTGCTTTTCCAGATGCAGCCTTATATTATGGTTTTTCATTCTCTTTTAATTTCCAGATTTATAATGGAGAAATAAAACTTGTGTTTATTTCTAGCTTAGAAATAAATTTTCTATCCCAAAGGTTTTAAGTACAATAAGCATTGACAGCGTTATTATTTAAGTTTTTTGGTTTTTTGAGACGTACCTTTTGGCATAGCAGGCAAAAGCAGTCTGGTGGCTTTGTGTGAGTGCTGTTCACACTTGGTAATGAATAAATTCTCCTGGCTCCTTTAGAGGAGTCAGGAGGGAGTCATTGGGTTAGTAGAGTTGTGGCCTAAAAACACCAAGCCAGCTCATCAGTGCTGCTGATCTCGTGCCCTTCCTCTGGCAAACCATGTGTCGGATGTGGTAGGAAAAAAAAAAAAATCTCCCTTTCAGCAGCAGAATGTGTGCAAGCTACACCCTGAATTATCCCATGATGACCTTGCAAATGCAACACATGCCCTGTGACCACAAGTCCCGACAACTGTAATTTCCTCTGCTTTTCGTCAGAGCTCTTCTGCTGCTTGCATCAGGCACAGTGTGCTAGGGTCCAGCTGCTCCTCGAAGCCCAGGACACCTGCCCTCCATCCTTTACCGCCTATGCAGAAGAGATTGTCCAATAGAAAGCTGACCTCACTGCTTATGCAAACTCTGAGTTCATCTTCCTGGGTGAACTGGGAAGCCTGACTAATGTTTACTATGCCGCAGCCCGCATTTGGGGGATATTACCTAATGCACTTGCTGAAGTCATTCCAAAGATCATTATTAGGCAATTTCTTAGAGCAATCCATGGGTTGAAGTGGCATTTCTCCCACGTGACATCATTGATGGGTATTTCATTTACCCAACACATATCTATTTAGCACTTACTAGATTGCCAGGCACTGCTCTAGGTGCTGAAGATAAGGCCATGACTAGGGTAAAAAGTCATCTACTTTTCCTGAGTTTACTATCTCATGGGAGAGACACAAGTTAACAAATGCAAGTTCAAACTGTGATAAATGCTTTAATGATAATAAAATAGGGTGTAGTGATCCAGAGTGACTAGGTGTGGGGTGTTGGTAGTGGACTCCTGTGGAGTAAAATGTTATATTGGATGATCAAGTCTTCCCTGAGGAGGTGATACTCTGCTGAGATTAGAATCTTAACAAACCTTGTAAAGATCAGTGGGAAGTTCCCCCAAGGCAGAGAAAACAATACCTACAAAGGCCCTGAGGTAAGGAAGGAAGTTAAAGATCAGTGTGGCTGGTTTGTCCTGAGAGAAGGAAAATAGTGGGAAGGGTTAAAGTTGGAGTGAGAAGCTTTGCAGAGACAACCTGTGTATTCAGTCAAAACCTTCTATGTAAATTAGGAAAGACCCAAAGATGTCTGTAATTTCAGATGAGGTAAGATTCATCAACCAGAGAATCCACTGTTGAACTGAGGGAACATAGGACCTTGGGTACATGGTGGGAAGCCTCAATGATTTTCCCTCTTCCAAGACTTATCTAGAGGCTGGAATTTACAGTCATTGTAAATGCCGATACCAAGTTCTAGAACTTGATCCCTACCACCACCTTTGCTTTGCCATTCGTGTCATTTTAGAGTTCTAGCATTTCCTAAAAATTCAAATGACAGCAACCCTTTAAAAACATTATAGTGGCTTATTTTGTTTGCATTACACTCAGTAGGAGATGGACATGCAGGACTAGATATTACCCATAAATGCGAAGTAGCTTGACACTCAAAATAAGTAACCCAGTACCCCATTATGTATTTGCTAACCACATATTTTCTAAACCATATTCGGAAATGCTCACTCAAACTTCCAGGACACCATTGGCCCTTACTCTGACTCTCCAAATGCCTCTCTGGAAGCCTCCCTGTGTGCGTTCATCCTCCCCGAGCTAATGGTATCCCCTCCAAGGAACGCTGTATGGCCTCATCAGCAAAAAGGCAGCATACCTGTGGTTTGGTGCAGGGTGAACTGGGCCAGGAATCTGGGGAACAAGTCTTTATTCCCATCATTGCCAGTCACTCTGGGATCTTGAGCTAATCAAATCCTCTCTGTTCTTTAATTTATACCCATGCAAAATGGAAAACATAATATTGTAATGGTGCTCTGAACATATGCAGCCAAATCTGATGGGAACAAAACACTTAGGGTATTTCATTTGCTTCAAGCTCAGAGACGTGATCTGGAAACCTCCAGTCACAGAGAGTAGGAACACATAAGGGAACCTAACATCAAGTAAGATGGGGAGAATTTTAGTCTATTTTGGATATGGGCACTTAGACCTGGTCATTGTGTCTTCCTGTGGAGACTGTGATGAACAGAGTGATGGGAAAAGCTAACCAAAAGCCAGACTGCATGAATATCACATGCAGAAAGGCTTTACTTTCCCCTATTTGTGCCCCTATTATCACATTAAAATATATCCAAGTCCCGTGTTGTTTAAAATCTCCGTTAACTAGCTTGGGCCCAGGATGAAAGGTTCCATTTCAACTCCAGTTCAAGTAAGTTTGTCAAATCCTGACTTGGAGTAGCCATTGTACTCCTGCTGAGGGATAATTATAATGCAGTTGCTTACAATGTAGTAGGAAGATACGCACAGTGCGGCGGGGCAAGAGAAGTATCCTCAACAAGACCCAAATTAGACTTGTGGGAAGTCAAGGGAAATGAGACTGTTCTGGTTCGAGAAATAACTAGGAAGTGGTATCTGAGGTGGGCCTAGAAAGATATCAACAGGCAGGGGTATTTCCAGGTGGAGGAAAGTAAACGTGTGAAGAAAGAATGTGCAGGAAGCAAGAAGTATTTGTTTGGGATGGGGGAAAGGCAAGTAATACATGGTGAGAGCAGTTGTTCTCAAACCTGGCCACACAACTAAATCAACTGGGGAGCTTTTAATAAAAACACAGGGGCTTCCCTGGTGGCGCAGTGGTTGAGAGTCCGCCTGCCGATGCGGGGGACGTGGGTGTGTGCCCCGGTCTGGGAGGATCCCGCGTCCCGCGGAGCGGTTGGGCCCGTGGGCCATGGCCGCTGAGCCTGCGTGTCCGGAGCCTGTGCTCCGCCGCGGAAGAGGCCACAGAAGTGAGAGGCCCGCGTACCGCAAAAACAAAAAAACAAACAAACAAAAAAACCACACAGATTTCTGGGCTCCTTTCCAGACCTTATGAATGAGAACTTTCAAGGGTGAAGATCTCGGTTAGGTTGCTTTTTAAAAAAAATTATTTTAGTTTTCCAAGTGATTCTAATGTGCAACTAGGTTTGGGAAACACTGGAGTAGGTTTTACCAAACTCTGAAGAAACATGCCGTGGTTGGCCATGCTGTAGGATCATCTTTTCTAAACTTGAGTTTTGAAAATCAATTTAGCAAGTCTCATTACGTAGTTCAAAATTTTTTTCAAAATATCAGAATGCATTGTATGCTGTAAGGGTAGGAAGTTTTTGTGAAAGATTTGCTTCGTGTAAGTACGTATTTGCTCATGTATATGCTTGTGTTCTCATTCTTTATACAATATCAAATATATTTCTTACGAGGTTTCTTCAGTCAAAGCAAAAAATGGAAAGATCTGAATTATAGGAGAAGATTGTATTTAATTTGGTTGGCAATGGGGAGCTAGAGAAGCTTTTGAACTGGAAAGTGACATGATCAGATTTACACCGGTGAAAATACTCAGGCGGCAATGTATAAGATGGATTGAAACGAGGAATAAAAGGAATAAGATGTTAATTGAATATATAACCATTTTTAATTTTAAGAATCAGACTGATTAAAACAGACATAAATACTAAAATTATTTATTTCTAATTAACATAACATTTTTTATTAGGCCAGAAGGCACATCGGGATTGATTAGGACTTCCAGTTATTATGAACAGCAATTATTACTGAGCCTCTATTAGCCCAAAGATTGTGATTAAGTAATATACCTCTTTGTATGAATTCTAGATGGAAAAAATGAGGAAGTACTTAAAGATGTGTTGCAGGCGATTCAAAAAGTGGGTTTTAGTCCAGAATAGTCATTAAATTATTGACAGTGAAAGGATTTGAATAGACATTTCTCCAAAGAAAATGTACAAATGACTAATAAGCACATGGACATCATTAGTCATCAGGGAAATGTAAATAAAGACCACACTGAACACATGCTACAACGTGGATGAACCTTGAAGACATTAAGCTAAGTGAAATAAGACAGTCATAAAATGACAAGTACTATGTGATTCAGCTTACTTAAGGTACCTAAGCTGATCAAACTCACAGAGACAGAAAATAGAGTGGTGGTTGCCAGTGGCTGAGGGGAGACAAGAATGTGAAGTTATTGTTTAATAGGTACAGAGTTTTAGTTTTGCAGAATGCAGAGTGTTCTGTGGATAAATATTGGTGATGGTAGCACACTATAAAGGTACTTAATGCCACTGAACTGTACACTTAAAAATGATTAAGATGGTAAATTTTATATGTGTATTTACCACAATTAAAATTTAAAAAAATAAATAGCATTGAGATACCACTTCACACCCTCTATAATGGTGATAATCAGAAAGACAGATAACAACAAGTGTTGGTAAGGACATGGAGAACTTGGAACCCTCATACACTGTAGGTGAAAATGCAAAATGGTACAGTTATTTTGGAAAAAAAGTTAAACGTAGAGTCCATTCCTAGGTATATTATACCCAAGAGAATTGAAAATATATGTCCACACAAAAACTTCTACAGGATTGTTTACAGCAACAATATTCATAATAGCCAGAAAGTGGAAACAACCCAAATGTCCATCAACTGATGAACAGATAAATATGGAATATCGCACAATGGAGTATTATTCAGTCATAAAAAGGAATGTAAACTAATACATGCTACAAAATGGACAAATCTTAAAAACATGCTAAGTGAAAGAAACCAGACACAAAAGACTACATATTGTATGATTCCAGTCGTATGATATATCTAGAATAGACAAATCCATAGAGACATAAAGTAGATTGGTGCTTGCCAGGAGCCGGGAGAAGAGGGTAATGGCAGGGCGTATGTTGATGGGGCAGGTTAGTTTCTAGCACATTTTATAACTGCTTCATTTGGCTACTGAAAGTTCTGATTTGGAACTAGAAGACTTGGGTTCCAGACCTGATTTTTTTTAATATAAATTTATTTATTTTATATATTTTATTTTTGGCTGCGTTGGGTCTTTGTTGCTGCGCGCGGGCTTTCTCTACTTGCAGTGAGCAGGGGCTACTCTTCGCTGTAGTGCACGGGCTTCTCATTGCAGTGGCTTCCCTTATTGTGGAGCACGGGCTCTGGGCGCACAGGCTTCAGTAGTTATGGCTCACAGGCTCAGTAGTTGTGGCTCGTGGGCTCTAGATCGCAGGCTCAGTAGCTGTGGCGCACGGGCATAGTTGCTCTGCAGCACGTGGGATCTTTCCAGACCAGGGCTCAAATCTGTGTCCCCTGCATTGGCAGGCAGATCCCTAACCACTGCACCACCAGGGAAGCCCCTGTTTTTTAAAAAATTTTTATTGGAGTATAGTTGATTTACAACGTTCTGTTAGTTTCTGCTGTACAGCAAAGTGAATCAATTATACATATATCCACTCTTTTTTTAGATTCAATTCCTATATAGGTCATTACAGAGCATTGAGTAGAGTTCCCTGTGCTATACAGTAGGTCCTTATTACTTATCTATTTTATAAATAGTAGTGCGTATACATCAGTCCCAATCTCCCAGTTTCAGACCTGATTTTGACCCCTATTTGCTGCACGAATCTAGGCGAGTTATACAGGACATTTGGTCCTTCAGATCATCACCAGGGAGATTAGAATAATGAAACCTAACCCACCGTTGTATGAACTCAGAGTGCGTAAAAGTATTTTGTTAACTTTAAGGCATAGTAGAAAAACAAGTTGTAATAATAATTACTAAAGTTAGTAACAGCCATTTGATAACACCTGCCAAAGGTGTGGGGAACAGCCATGTACAGTCACTTCTGATAGAAGTGTAAATTGGTTCAGCTGCTACAGAAGGCACTTTGACATTTAACAAAGTTACAAATACGTATATCCTTTGAACTTTGATGAAATTCTAGTTATACCTCTACTCAAAGAAAGTGACATGGTAATGTCACCTCGTAGCTTCGTTTATTATGGCAAAAGATAGGAAATCACCTAAGGTGTCTCATTCAATAGGGTACTGATTAAATAAGTGTGGTACAGCTATACTGTGGAGTATTATGTAGCTCTAAAAAAGAATGACCATCTTTTAAATACTGAAATGGAATAAGATATAATTAGGGGGCAAAGCAAGGCGAAGGAGATCTACAGTATGCTACCTTCTGTATAAAAAAGGAGGAGAGGGCTTCCCTGGTGGCGCAGTGGTTGAGAGTCCGCCTGACGATGCAGGGGATACGGGTTCGTGCCCTGGTCTGGGAAGATCCCACATGACGCGGAGCAGCTGGGCCCGTGAGCCATGGCCACTTAGCCTGCGCGTCCGGAGGCTGTGCTCCGCAACGGGAGAGGCCACATCAGTGAGAGGCCCGCGTACCGCAAAGGGGGAAAAAAAAAAAAGTATAAAAAAAAGGAGGAGAAAGGGAAATATCTCTATGTAGTTGCAGGTATATGAATAACACACCTCTAGAAGAACACACAAGAAATTGATGGCACTAATGCCAGTAAGGTAGAAATGGATGCGCGGGAGGATTTCAGCTGGATGAGCCCAGCCCAGAGCCAGCAGCAGCTGCCATCATGTGGCAGCCAGCTGACTCCCAGGACACCTGAGCCCAGGGAAAACCAGCCGATGAACAGCCCGGGCAGCCCACGGAACTGTGGGCAATCATGAATTGCTGCTTTATGCCATTAAGTTTCAGGGCTGTTTGTTACCAGAAAAGACTACGTCAGTAAGGTACGTGTCATTTTTATGCAGCACAAGCTGTACCCTGGGCCGGTCAGGTTCCTTGTTTGTTTTACTCCGCTGCTGGTATCCCTACGCTGTGCCTCTTCGAGTCCACCACACACGCCATAGACACTCAATAAATACTTGTTAACTAGCCCCAACACACATATTAGCCTTCGGGTATATTTATATTTCTAAATGTACTAATGTACTAATTTGCAAACTGCTGAAAATCAGCATAATTATCATCAACAATTTGTATTGCTCTCATATCACAAGTGAAACAATAGGACGTATAATTGGGATATTGCTCCCTGGCTGCGGTGGATGATAACAACTGTCATAATAATGCTGGTAAGATTATACAGTGAGTTAGCCCTCAAATGTGGGTTAATAAATGAACCGGTGGATTTCTATAAGTGAAACCCTAAGACCACTTAGGGTCTTTTTTAAATTGCCACTAAAATTGTACTGGGTAGAGTCATAATAAACAGATCAATGCATCTTGGCAATGGACCAGACATCCTTCTACTGATAAACTAATAATCCCTCGCAACTTGTTTACGTAACTGTCTCAATACCAACATCACAAAACCGGATCCAAAATAACAATAAATATGCTTCCTTGGAAGAAAAGCAAATGAGGAAATTGGAAAATGTCAATATGAAATCAGCTAACTCAGTGACAGGGAACTTCACAGATGCTAGTTTACTCTTTCAAGTTGGCTATCCTTCCCACTTTGATGTCAAATCAGAAGACACTTGGCATGCCACCAAATTTTATTCCAGTAATGGAACACTAATGTTCTTGACCAACAGAGGCTATGCTAGGATGAAGTGCTAAAAACACATCAATCTGAACTGCAAAGTATCTGTACATATATTTATTCCAAGAAGCTTTAAGGTGTGTTGCTGCTCTATTTTATCTTCACAAACTCAGGGAAACCACACACAAGATTTTGAAGAGGACTATGTGATCCAGGGAGTCGATAATGGAGCAGAGACTAAAATGGAGGGACTCGCATTCAGATCACACACTGCAAGATGCTCCCAGTCAAAGGATCCCCACAGAGCACAGCTGGAGGCAGAGAAGGTGGAGGATTAGCTATCCCAGGTGGTGGACTTCCTCCATCTCAGGGGTTTGGCTTCAGCCAGCACACCCATCCTAGAAAAACTCAACTTCTAGGTATGGTGCGACTTACGTGCGGAGAGCAGAGAGTGTTAACAAGAAACAATTCATTATTCGTAAACAGATCACCTGAAGGGTGCAAGCTCTCTACAGACTCACAAAAGTGCTCATATGTTTGGTACAGTTTGTCCTCAGAAAACCTCTAATCAATCACCATTCACAACTGGCTTTAAGGTCTTAGACTGGGAAGACTTGAACCACAAAAACCCTCCAAGGCAACTGTGTGAAGAACTCGGATTTGCAGGAAAAAAACCTGACTTCTGGTTCTGATGCTTGTATGTACAACTATGACACTGGCCAATAACTGAACCTCTCAGGGCTAGATTTCCACAGACCAGTGTTAACTACTTCCTTTAATTTACCTTACAACCCTTTTTTTTCCCGCCCCCCTCCTCAGTTAAAGACCTTATAGTCACACAGAGCCTCTTCTTTATCTCCTTTATATTATCTCCATAGCGAGAGTGGCTGGACAGACTTGCTGAATAAATGTGGAAAGAGTCACCTTAGCAAGGAAAAGCTGCGAGTGAGTGAGTGGAGAAATTCTGAACTATAAAAACTCTCCCTCTCTCTAGGTCCTTTTACATTTCTTACATTTTTGAGTGTTAAGACTTGGAGGCGCTTTTGGGATCTGGGAGCTGCCTTTGACTCGAGAATGTGGTTTTACAATCTTTTAATTTTTTAAACTTTGTTTTAAAAAAGCAAATATACTCTGGGCTATAAAAGTAAAAATATTATAGAATTGTATAATATTGAATGTAAGTTATTTTCATGTACACTTCACTCCAGCCTCTGTTAATATTTTGGCGCCTATTTCTGACTCTGGAGAAGGACCAGACAGGAAGCTAGGACCTAATGGATTGAAGCTGGCCAGAAGCTTTGAGGAAGTGGCTGCAGGGTCCCCATGGTCATTTAAATGCAGTTTCAGGGTAGGGAGGAAGAAAAGGGTTCTGGATGAAAGTCCTATTCAATAATACATCCCTGGCATGGTGGCTGTCAAGTCCCTTTAGAAGAGGAAATACTCATCCAGTTAAATGGGTATCATCTTCATTAACTCTGATGCAAGTACAAGTAACTGGAAAATGTATTTTCCTTTCTATTTACCCAAAGTCCCAGCTGAGGCCCCTACCTTTTCCATTAATTTTTTGCACCCACTTACTGGTCATACCACTCATTTTAGCCTGCTGAGAAACTAACTTTATACACATGGACGCTCAAATATTTATCAGATGAATGAATGATGAAAAGCCTTCACTGGGATCAGCAAATGTAGCTTAAGATGAAACTAATAAAACGTCAGACTCAGGGTTAAAAATCTTTAACAGTGCATTGAGTGCATTAAATAGTCGAGTCTTACATCAAGAGAGACGTATTTGAAACAGAGGTAACTCAATGATGCTTAGAGGTATTCGTATCTGCTTATTTGACTATAACAAGAAAATAAAATTATTCATTAAATGTCCGCTGAGAGATTGTTGACTGTAGGGAATATAATCTTTTCATCCTGTGTCCCTCAGCCTGAACACAGGGCCTTGCATGTATTTGGCATTCAATAAGTGTTGGATGCATTATTGACTGACCAAAGAAATATCCCACTGAAATGAGCAGGTGGGATCAACTGAGAAATTTTCCAAATATTATGTGGAATAAAGAATATTTCAGAGCTAAAATATTTTCTGTATGATGTAAATTAATTGGGGACTTATGATCAGTGTCTGAGCAGAAACAATTAAAAGTAATTGTTATTTTAATTCCTTCTTGGTAAAATATGTTCTTTAAAAAAGCAGTAAATTACCATTTTATGATTGTGATAGAATTTGCAGAGAAATCAGGATGGGTGATAAAAATGAGCTATATATTTTCTTGCAAAATCGGCTATTTAAAAAGTAAAACTCGCTTTGCATTAGAATACTGTTTAAATTTTTAAAAACCTCCATTGTCTGCCCTTCTTTTTTAGGGGAGGAATAACTAAACTGAAGAGATTTTAGCATGATTTCGTGTCATCGTCATCATCTGAACCCCTTTGGGGGAAATATCCACAAAATTAAATTAGATATTCTCTGGCTTTTTTTTTTAAACATTTAAATATTTATTTATTTATTTGGCTCCGTTGGGTCTTTAGTTGTGGCGTGTGGGATCTTCGTTGCAGCGTGAGGGCTCTGAGTTGCGGCATGCAGGATCTAGCTCCCTGACCAGGGATCACACCCAGGCCCCCTGCATTGGGAATGCAGAGTCTTAACCACTGGACCACCAGGGAAGTCCCTATTCTCTGGCTTTTGATTCTTAAGCTACAGAGAGATAAAATTTAGAGACTATTATATATTTTTTCAGAAAATGTAATTTATTTCCTTCTTATAGTTTTACAATATATATGAACTCTAGCACCATGGCATCAGTGAAACATTGCTGAATGAGAACAATTTAAATATTTGCTTATATTAACAAATCATTGCTCAGAATTAAAGGTAGTATATGTTCTCAATTTTCAAGTTGTAAAGCTTTGAATGCCTACTAAACAATTTCTGTGATGAACAGAGGCATACTTGAGCCAAGATCCATCCATACTAGAGCCTATTTCTTTCACTGGGAAGAAACAAGACACACAAAAGTTGTCTTTAAAACCTCACAGTATAAGTCAGCTATTGATGTGAGTAAATAGAGGACCCTGCTGTAGCAGGTTCTGACATCCAGACCTCTTCTCTCAAAGGATAAACTCAGCATCGTCTAATTTCAAAAACGGAATCACTTCGACATGTGCTTTTTACTCCATTATCTCTTAGTGAGAGCAGGGCGCCTGCTTATGGTTCTAATGTTTCTAGTGCCTAGGATAATGACTGAGACATAGTAGACACTCAATGTATGTGGAATGAATAAATCTGCTTAGCGAATATTCTTAGAACTCTATGCCTCTGCTTTTACCTTATCTACAATAACAGAAATGAGAAGGCTCTCAGATATCCCTTGGGTTTACTTTGCTTCAACTAGGTGTGCTTAGCTATATAGGTGGTTAAGAAACCAGTTACATGCTGTCAAATCTCAATTATCTTTGTTTAGCTACAGGGGATTGAGAAATCAGTTATATACCGTTATGTATACTGTTATATATATAGAAGGGACGCTGTTGATAGATAAAATACTCAGAGAATCCTCAAATCACTTTTTTTCCATTCCTTTTTTACATGAGCCTTTTATTCACAATTTATTTGGTCTATTTGAAGGATGATATCTTAATATCTTTATGTATTAATTTTTTCTTAGGGTGGAAACTGTATATTTGATTGAGACACCCGAAGATTACCATCGGTGGCAGAGACAGTTCAATGTCCACTTCCATGCTGTAGAATTGTCACTGAACAGTGGCTGCCAGGTCAGGGGCCACAGACATTTCTTAGGCCCTTGCTTCTGGGTGAAAATGTGGTTCCACCAGGAACTTTTAAGAAGTGAGTGTGTGTCATGTTCTCCACCTTCTTTTTCCCAATATGTGGACTGAATGTGTGTGAATCTGAAGCCCTAAGAGATGGTAGAGTCACAAAATAGAACAACTCTGGTCTCAGAGTTACCATGTAGAGGAAAAGCCCTCTGTCAACCTTTTCTGTTATGTGAGCAAGACATACGTTTTTGTTGTATGTAGCCGCTGAGGTCTGTGAGTTTGTCTGCCACAGCAGCGAGCATCATCACGTGTGATCTTTTTCTTCTACCCACTCTCTGGTGGAGGTGAACGCAAGCAATTCTGACACTTGGTCTAAAGCATATCCTTCTTAACTCCAAGACATAAAATGAAATATGGAATTAGGGGAGTGTCAGATTGTCTGGGTTCAGGTTCCAAGAGGGAAGTCAGAGGACAAGAAGAAATGGTGACAAGGCTGAGGGAGGGAGCCATGAGCCTCAAGGGAAGGAGCAAAAGAGGTTGTCAAAGAGAGAAGCTGAAAAATTACAACATGATTAATCCAATATATTTTAGATTCTAGATCTTAGGGGAGGGTTCCAAACTGAAAGGAACGGAGTAAAGGTAAAGCTTCAGAATTACAGCTGGGGGAGAATTAGCCTTCGTAGTGTGGACGAAGCTTGTACCCAAGGCTCTCCAGATGAGTCCAGCCACAAAAGAGCAGAAGTCTGGGCTGGCAGGACATCCAAGCTGACAGCCAGCTGAGATACAGAATCCCAGAGATCCAGAGGGAATGGAGAAACTCCATGTAACTGAGAGCCCTGATCAAAAAAGCCCAGGCAGGTGTGGCTGAACTTTTTGTTGGTTTAATTTTTTTTTTGCGGTATGCAGGCCTCTCACTGTTGCGGCCTCTCCCATTGCGGAGCACAACATCCAGATGTGCAGGCTCAGCAGCCATGGCCCACGGGCCCAGCCGCTCCGCGGCATGTGGGATCTTCCCGGACCGGGGCACGAACATGTGTCCCCTGCATTGGCAGGCGGACTCTCAACAACTGCGCCACCAGGGAAGCCCGGTTTAATTTTTTTTAATTGAAATATAGTTGATTTAGTATAGTGTTAGTTTCAAGTGTACAGCAAAGTGATTCAGTTATGTATATATTTTTCAGATTATTTTCCTTTATAGGCTATTATAAGATATTGAATATAGTTCCCTGTGCTAGGCAGTAAATCCTTGTTGCTTATCTATTTTATGTATAGTATAATAGTTTGTATCTATTAATCCATACTCCTAATTTATCCCTCCCTGCCCTTTCCCCTTTGGTAACCGTGTCTGTGAGTCTCTTTTGTATATAGATTCACTTGTATCATTTTTTAGATTCCACATATAAGTGATATCATATAATATTTGTCTATCTCTGTCTGACTTCCTTCACTTAGTATGATATTCTCTAGGTCCATCCATGTTGCTGCAAATGACAATATTTCATCCTTTTTTATATCACATCTTCTTAAGCCATTCGTCTGTCGACGGGCACTTGGGTTGTTTCTATGTCTTGGCTATTGTAAATAGTGCTGCTATGAACATTGGGTTGCATGTATCTTTTCGAATTCGTTTTCGTCTTTTCCAGATAATATACCCAGGACTGGGATTGCTGGATCATATGGTAGCTCTATTTTTGGTTTTTTAAGGAGCCTCCATACTGTTCCCCATAGTGGCTGCACCAATTTACATTCCCACCAACAGTGTTGGAGGGTTCCCTTTTCTCCACATCCTCGCTAACATTTGTTATTTTTAGACGTCTTGATGATAGCCATACTGACCGGTGTGAGGTGTTACCTCATTTTTTTTTTTTTTTTTTTTGCGGTGTGCGGGCCTCTCACTATCGTGGCCTCTCACGTTGCGGAGCACAGGCTCCGATCGCGCAGGCTCAGCGGCCATGGCTCACGAACCCAGCCGCTCCGTGGCATGTGGGATCTTCCCAGACCGGGGCACGAACCCGTGTCCCCTGCATCGGCAGGTGGACTCTCAACCACTGCGCCACCAGGGAAGTCCTGTTTTTTTTTTTTTAATTGAAGTATAGTTTGTTTACAATGTTGTGTTAGTTTCAGGTGTACAGCAAAGTAATTCAGTTCTACATATATATGTGTATTTTTTCAGATTCTTTTCCCTTGTAGGTTATTACAAAATATTGATTATAGTCCCTGTGCTCATTCTGGTTTTGATTTGCATTTCTCTAATAATTAGCAATTACAGCATCTTTTCATGAGCCTGGTGGCCATCTGTATGTCTTCTTTGGAGAAATGTGTATTTAGGTTTTCTGTCCATTTTTTGATTGGGTTGTTTGGGATTTTTTTGATATTGAGTTGTATGAGCTGTTTGTATATTTTGGAAATTAACCCCTTGTTTGTCACATCCTTTACAAACATTTTGTCCCAGTCTGTAGGTTGTCTTTTCATTTTGTTGGAGGTTTCCTTTGCTGTGCAAAACTTTTAAGTTTGATTAGGTCTCATTTGTTTTGTTTATTTTTGCTCTTCTGTCTTTTGCATTGGGAGCCTGATCTAAGAAAATATTGCTATAATTTATGTCAGAGAATAGTTTGCATATGTTCTCTTATAGGAGTTTTATGGTGTTATGTCTTATAATTAGGTCTTTAAACCATTTTGTGTTTATTTTTGTATATGGCGTGAGTGAGTATTCTAACTTCATTGATTTACATGTAGCTGTCCAGCTTTCCCAACACCACTTGGTGAAGAGAGACTGTCTTTTCTCCATTGCATATTTTTGCCTCCTTTGTCAAAGATTAATTGACCATAGGTGTGTGGGTTTATTTCTGGGCTCGCTATTTTGTTCCACTGATCTATATGTCTGTTTTTGTGAGGTATGGCTGATCTTTTTGTGATGGTATTTAGGTATCTGTCATCTAATAATGCCATGGAACATCAGACGCTGGCTTCAACCCTTGGGAACAATCAGTAGAAAACAATTTCTACGCGCCTCTGGAGTAAGAGCCACAGGCATGAAGTTTGGCAGAACTTCACTGGCTTCTAGGAAGGAAAGGGTAGCCTTCTTCTGGGTACTTATTGCAAATATTTGGGATGGCCCTAGGACTCTGAGCAAAAACCAACACAGACTCCCTACCATTTGGATAAAGAGCTATCCTAGCCAACTCCAGAAGACGAAGAATTCTATAGCTATAGCTGGGCCAGGGAGCAAAGTAGAACAAAACTGAAAATCATTGGTCTAGCTTACCTTGTTTATGTCTGTAGTAAAGCAGTATGGCTGGAACTGCAAAGAACTAGTTAAAGCCCTGAAGACTGAAGTGAGCATTACCGTATAAAACATTCCTGATTCCTCTGTTTACATATGCATCCATGTGTATTTGCGGCAGACTTCGCTGTAGATTTGAAAGATGAAGAATAGTTACCACAGAGGTGTGAACAACTAAAACTGAACTTTTCTGTTATGAGCTCAGGTCTCCTACTACCATACCCCACTTCTTTTCCTTTCTCGTACTCAGTTTCAGCCCCCTAGTAATTTATAATTCTATTATGCAAAGTAGTGAGCTCCTCCTTCTCGATTCTCTGCCCTCACTACATAGTTGCACGCACTGAAAGCCTCCACCTCCACAAGCCAGCCTGCTAACACCGGGCTGCCTGTCCTGTGTCTCAGTCTCCCAGCCCCAACTGGCATCTTCAAAAGGGAAGAAGCAATGTAGCCAGTCCTTTCTCACTAAGGTTGCCAGATTTAGCAAGTGAAAATACAGAACGTCTGGTTAAATCTGAATTTTAGTTAAACAACAGATAATTTTTTAATATAAGTACATTCCAGATATTGCATGCAACATACTTACACTAAACTTTTATTTGTTGTTTATCTGAAATTCAGATTTAACCAGGCATCCTGTGTTTTATCTGGTAACCCTGACATGGGTTTTATCTGCTTCCACACTGACATGAATTAAGCCAGCGTCCTTCAAAGGTAGAATTAATTTTCATTTGGGTTGAAATGATTTTTTTCCCTTTCTTTTATTAAATTTAGCAACTAGAACATTGCCTGGATGCAGTAGGTGTTCGATAAATATTTGTGAACAGATGATAGAATAACTCTCTTTTGACCTTTGAGGCAATTTATAATGGTTAAGCAATTTGCCTTTTCAATGCTAGCCACTGGGAAAGTGGGGTTGGGGCGAGGGTAATACAAAACTACCTCTCTCCCAATTTCATTTCTAAAATTTATAGTTTAGGATTAAGCTCTTGTCATATTATGAACAATTTTTTATCTGTTGGAAAAATAGTAGGCATGAAAAGAAACTGGTTTAAGAAAATACTTGGAATTAATTTAAGTTTTGACTACTTAGCATTTTGGGGATAATGTTTTTAAATATCTTTTTTGTTAAGATAAATACATTGGTACATCCTTGTCTTAATTTAGAATATGATTTATAGCTTTGTCAGAACTATTACATTGAAATTTTGATCCAGCTTTTCTTATTTTCTCTTTGTGCCTTGTCACTGCCAGATAACTGGCATTCAATTAGTATTGGAAGAAAGATGGAAGGAAGGAAGGAAGGGAGGAAGGGAGGAAGGAGATGTAGTAATTAATAGGGAAGACAAGAAGAGAAAACTTGAATACTTCACATTAAACACTTTAAAAAAATGATTTCCGAATAAGATCCAAAGAACCATCAAAACTGAATTTTCTGGGCTTCCCTGGTGGCGCAGTGGTTGAGAGTCCGCCTGCCGATGCAAGGGACACGGGTTCGTGCCCTGGTCCGGGACGATCCCACATGCCGCGAAGCGGCGGGGCCCGTGAACCATGGCCGCTGAGCCTGCGCGTCCGGAGCCTGTGCTCCGCAGCGGGAGAGGCCACAGAAGTGAGAGGCCCGCGTATCACCAAAAAAAAAAAAAAAAAAAAAAAAAGTAAATTTTCTCATTCTAATGAACTTCAATTCAGGAATTCAATTCAGAAAACTTTACTCTTAACTCATCAAACATTTTTTTGATGAAAAGAAAATATTTTCCTTTAAAACATTTACTACCTCGTGTTTATGGGGGTATGGGAAGGGGGAAAAGGAGAGAAATGTAATAGTTAATAAGTTTAATTCAAGGTAAATCAAGGTCATAAGAAAGAGACAAAAAATTAATGAAGGAGATTGTATCTAGCTGCAGATATCAGGAGAGGATGTACCATTTTAATGAACTTAGAGTGGAGTCCAAAGGGACGATTCTAAGTTAAGAGCCCAACCTAAACAAAGGCACAGAGGTAGGAAAATCCAAGATCTATTTGGGGAAAAGTAAGTGCAGACATATTAGATGAATATCAGAATGATAATCCTACAAATCCTTATATCCCAAAGATTGATATTAGCAATTGGAGGATGGAGCCAGATTAAGAGATAAATATGTTCAGCCATCTCAGCCATCCTTTTTTTTTTTTTTTTTTTTTGCGGTACGCGGGCCTCTCACTGTTGTGGCCTCTCCCGTTGCGGAGCACAGGCTCCGGACGCGCAGGCTCAGCGGCCATGGCTCACGGGCCCAGCCGCTCCGCGGCATGTGGGATCCTCTCGGACCGGGGCACGAACCCGTGTCCCCTGCATCGGCAGGCGGGCTCTCAACCACTGCGCCACCAGGGAAGCCCTCAGCCATCGTTTTTTGAATGAGGCAGGCTAGACATACCAGCCACTCTATACATACATATAAACACGCACATACATAAGTATGTAACATTCTTTAAAAGTATTTTTCCTCATTGTCAAAAACTACCTGTCACAACAAGACTTTAATATCTTTACGCCATTTATATCTAAGAGCTCTGCTACAGCAGTCAAAGTTTGATTCACAGAGGAATTTTGCAGTTGGGTTCTGGGAAGATCTTCCATGTGCTTTTTGTTAAATAATATGTAGAATATCAAGAAAACTGAGTTATAGTGCTCAGCACTGGAATGCTGCATCTTTAGCTACATATGCCTCCCAGCTACAATTTCATGTTTTTTTGAAAGACTAATCCAGGCATTACATTATTGTCAGTGCCTCCCAAAATATTCCTTGCCAATTATTCTGCTTGTTTTCAAAGGTTCTCCTAGTACAGGTATTTCCTGTTTTATTTCAAAATTAATGATAAATGATAGGCTTTTGAAGATTTAGAGAATGAACTGTGGTCCAAGAAACCTTTTTTTATTATTGGATAGGCACTGCCTGAACTGTTCCAACAGTTTTCCTTCTCTCAAGTTGAAAAGGTAATTATTTTTTTCCATAGTCATACATTCTTGAGGACTTAAAGAATATATTTTGAAAAGTTCATTTCCAGAATATATTTCCAAATGAAAACATCATAATACTCTTCCATAATGAGTAAAAGTTTCACTTTTACATTTATTCAGCTCTGAAGCATTGTCTCTATAACAGCAAACATCCTCCAACTTAAT